>NW_022059856.1:0-59380 GCF_007399415.2 Gopherus evgoodei | reverse complement strand
GCAGTCCCTTGTGTGTATTTACTCCCCACAACCCCTGCATTGGGCCTGTGACCACTGGTAGCCAGAGGAGTCAGTGCCAAAGCTGTATTCTTCACTCTCCCGAGGTGGCAGGGTGCCTGGGTGGCTGTGTCAAGCAGTGCCCTGGGTATCTTCCAACCCCTTTGTGGCAGTGAGCCCTGCTTGTGGTGTGTATCACTCCCCCACTAGGGATGTGCACTGGTGGCCAAGTATGGCAGTACCCTTTGTATAGCCTCCTCTCCCTGCCCCCCAGGGTGACCAGATAGAGAGTGTGAAGAATCGGGACAGGGTGGAGGCTAATAGGCACCTACATAAGAAAAAGCCCCGAATATCGGGACTATCCCTATAAAATCGGGACATCTGGTCACCCTATCCCCTATACCCGTGTGCCAGGTATGGCAGGCACTGATCCCTGGCATCCCTGTGGAGCAATACCCTCTGTACATCCCCCAATTGGGGCAGTGATCCCTGCTGGTCAGGTGGGGCAGTGCCCTGTGTGTGTGTGTCCCCTATTTAGGTAGGGACCCCAATGGCTAAGTGAGGCAGTGGCCTTTGATTTTCTCTTCTCTCTCCAGCCCCCCCCTCCCTCTGGTGTAGGACCCCCAGTTGGGGCACTACCCGATGTGTATCTCTCCTAATTGGAGCAGTGACCTCCCCGTGGTGCCCTGGTGTGGCAGTGCCCTATTGGTATCTCCCTCCCCCTCTCTCCATGCCATTGTGGTAGTGGCCACTTCAGGCATTAGCCTGTTTATCATCTCCCCACCACCAGCACCATTGCAGCAGTGCCACCTGGTGGCCATGTGCGGCAGTGCCCTACCTGTATCCCCCTCAACCATTGGTGCAGTGACCCCAGGTGCCCAGTTTGAGTAGTAGCCTGTGTGTACCTCACCTCTTGGGGCAGTAACGTGTGGGGCTAGCTAAGACAGTGCACAGTCTGTGACGTCTGGTGGCCACGTAGGGCAGTGGCCTGTATGTACCATCTCCTCTGGAGAGGTGACCACTGGTGTTTTGGTGCTAAGATGCAGCCACCTCTGGGTTACATGGTGGGGCTGTTTACAGGACAGTGGGGACAGCCCCCCTGTTCCATGAAGTAGGCGAATGTCTGGTGTTTGGGGCAGAGCGTTGCACCTTCTACTGAACTGTGATGCTCTGAGCACCTTTCCCCTGCATGAAGAAGACCCTGTGTGACTCCAAAGCTGGTCCAGTAAGAGGTATCACCTCACCTGCCTTGTCTCCCTGGTTTTCTGGCAACTGTCCAACTTCCCCTTTGCTGTTGGTCTTCAAACCTCCTCCAAGCAACCCCCCATCAATCCCTTAAGATGCCAAACCTCCCCTGGAACCCAACCCTAGGGGGGGCACTCCACCTGAAAACCCTACGGCACCATGGGAGTGGTAGAGTCCACTGCCTCCATCTTCCACCAGCCAGGATGGGCCCCACAGCACAATGGGAGTGGTCGTGTCTCCTGCTTCCATTTCCTGACAGCTGCTGCCAGGCCCGGCCCAGACTTCCCATTTCTGGTGCGAGTCTGGAAGCAGATGCTGCCATGAGGCGGTGCCGGGAAGGGTGGTGCTGGTGTCAGGAGAAAGCAGGAGGAGTAGGTGGGTCTGTGCTACTGCGGGGAGGTGCTGCCCTTGCTGTGAAAGTACCCCGCTATTAGAGGAGATGTCATCTCCCTGCCCTGCCACGCTCTGCACCAGCCCCTGCTTGTCACGGGAGCAGGGCTGGCTCCAGGCACCAGTGTAGCAAGCAGGTGCTTGGAGCAGCCAATTCAAAGGGGTGGCCCGTACGGTATCGGGGCAGCACGTCTGGGTCTTTTGCGGAAATTTGGCGGCGGGTCTCCCATTCCATGTCTTAGTCTTTGAGCTGCCACCAAATGTCTACCGAAGAGGAAGGGAGGGAGGACTCGCCGCCGAACTGCCGCAGAAGAAGCAGTGTGGTTGAGCTGCCGCCGAAGAGCCACAGCTTTTCTTTTCTTTCTTATTTACTTTCTCCACACCGGTCATGGTTTTATAGACCTCCGTCTTATCCCCCTTTAGTCGTCTCTTTTCCAAGATGAAAAGTCCCAATCTTATGAATCTCTTCTTAGACGGAAGCTGGTCCATATCCCCTCATCATCTTTGTTGTCCTTTTCTGAATCTTTCCCATTGCAATAGATCTTTTTTGAGATTGGGGCGACAGCATCAGCATGCAGTATTCAAGATGTGGGCATACCATGGATTGTTATTGAAGCGATATGATAGTTTCAGTCTTCTTACCTATCCCTTTCTTAATGATTCCCAACACTCGGCTGCATATTGAGTGGATGTTTTCAGAGAAGTATCCACAATGACTCCCAGATCTCTTTCTCGAGTGGTAACAGCTAATTTAGACCCCATCGTTTTATAGGGATAGTTGGGATTATGTTTTCCAATGTGTATTACTTTGCACTTAACAGCACCGATGTTCATGTGCCATTTGGTTGTCCCGTCACCCAGTTTTGTGAGATCTCTTTATGGCTCTTCGCAGTCTGCCTGAGACTTAACTATCTTGAGCAATTTTGTATCATCTGCAAATTTTGCCACCTCACTGTTTACCCCTTTCCCCAGATCATTTATGAATAAGTTGAACAGTACTGCTCCCAGTACAGACACCTGGGGACAAGAGAGGGAAGATCCTCTTCTGACACTGGCAGACCAGGTGCCAGCTCATACCAAGGCCCCCAGGCGTTACTGAAAAGTGACAAACGCATGGCTGGAACCTAGTCTTTCTCACCTGTTTGTTACTGTTGTTAAAACAGGCCTTAGATTTATAAAAATGTGTTTCGTATTTAGAGTTTATGACAAGCTCGTGAGTTGCTGCATGCATTCTTCTCACCTATAATAGCCGTAGCCCATGTTGTAAGGTGATATATAAGCATTGGCACTAAAGCTGTAAACCCCCATGCCGCCACCCTGCCACCAGTCAGGAGAGAAGCATTACTAAGTGTGAAATGCTAGTTTACCAGAAGAGGCGTCGTCTTTCCAACAAGAGAAGGCCCTGACTGAGACATCAGGCAAGCCATTGTGGATCATCCGTGAACAAAAGACCTGGTTGATTGCTCCCCCTCACACACTCACGAGGAGGCAAAGACCTGCACAAACACTTGCCCCCATCAGCTTGAGCTCTGGGGGAATGGAATAAAATTCTCTGTCAGGAAGAAACTGTTGTCCCTACCCCGGATGCTGGTTGGACTTCAGGGAGACCGCACACCCTCTAAGCATAAGCAAGGGATCCTGGCTGTTTTCCTAGGGTTAGCTCTAAAGAACATACAGAGTTTGCAGGTTCTGCTACACTTGAGTGGTAAGATAATGTCAGGATGCCTAAGGAGAATGTCTATGACTCCATGTTAAAGCTATTCTAGTGCCTGAGAAACTCACACTTGATACATGGTGAGTGAGATCAAAGTGTGGAACAAACAGCCATCAGGAGCCTCACTGCCTTAGGGTTAGGGTTATGCCATTCGATCTCTTTGTTGTTGTTAGTGGTGCAGTTGCTTGCCTTAAGCTTATGCCATTCGATCTCTTTCAGAGTACGTTATGGTTCTGAGAGGTAAAAGTTGTGGGGGCCCGGCTCCCCACCCCCCCCCACCCCAGCTCTGGTCCCAGAGGCCAGAATTTGCATAAACCCACCCGCTGACCTGTGACTAAGAATTTTGCCCTGCTAACTCTTCCAGCAAAACAGGCCAAAGAAAGTGTATGCAAGCGCTGTACCGCAGCCCCCGTGCTCTTTTCGGTTCCTTCCCACAGAACTTTCACTGCATACCAGTCCAGTGCCTTGCTGTTGCTTGTCTAAGAGCTACATGCATATGCTAGAGCGTACCCTGTGCTGATTCCCGACTTTTGTGCTCCATACAGCCTTGGCCACGTATGTCTCTGTGATGCAATGGGTCAGCGCGTTTGGCTGTTAACCGAAAGGATGGTGGTTTGAGTCCACCCAGGGCTGGTGATGAGCCCGTGCTGTTTCCTTGCTTCCCCGAGGCCTGCAGGGAGCCTCCAAAGTCCCATTTTGCTGCCTCTTGGCCTCAGTGCTTTCATCTGGTGGCCCACAGAGCATGCTGGATGCCATTCAGAAACCCATCTCCCAGCAGCCGTGCCGGAGGCTCAGGCCTAATCCTGGAGGCCGAGCACAAAAACTTTCAGCCGGTAACATTTTGCTGCCGTCCCACCTCCGCCAAAGCGGCAAGGGAGAAGGGGACGAGACACGCCTGCTCAAAGACGCCTCCCTCCCACTTCCCTGTAGGCTGTGCAAAGCTCTTGGCGTGCCTCATGCCTCGTCAGGAAAGAGCAGCCATGCTGCCCAAGCCTGAGTCACGTGCGCAGCCTGGCCCGCCCCGGCTGATGGCGTGCAGAGCCACGCAAGCCAACGGCAGGTCGAGTCGGTAGTCTCGGCTCTTTCCCCTGACAGCCACACAGCACTGCCTAGCGCCCCGAGAGCCCCCCTCATGATCTCCCACAGCCCGGCGGGGTGGATGGGAAAAGGGGACCAGGAAGCACTGTGGCCTCATTCTGGGACAGGAGGCCCTTGCCACGCCCAGACCTCCCTCTTGCCTTCAGCCCAGGCAGCCAGAGGTGCCAGGGAGCTCCCTGGCAGGCCGCCGCCTCAGCTACCTCTTGCCGCTCTGCTGGTCACCGCCTCGCTGGAAGGCCCAGAAGGAAAAAAAACGAACACACACATAGCAGAGGATAGTTTCAATCCATTGACCTCTGGGTTATGGGCCCAGCACGCTTCCGCTGTGCCACTCTGCTGGCTCTTCACAAGCCTGCCACCCAGCCAGCACTATCTGGATTAGTGCCTTATGCGCTGTCACACTGGCAGGTGGATGCGCAGGCTGCTAGGCAGCTGTCCTAGTCACAGGATTTTACAGCCTCTACAGGGTAAAAGGGATAAACCCACCTGCTGACCTGTGACTAAGAATCTGGTTTCAGAGTGTGTCACAAAAGCTATTCCCCACAGCTTAACTCCCAGAATCCAATCTGCAAAACTTTTTGCTGTCTGAGTGGTGGGGAGACTTTTCCCCAACTATGGAGTTGTTTTCAGGGTGGAAAAAAAATCACAGCCCAGCAGTTTAAGGAATGCCTAAAAACTGCATTTAATCACTAACCACTTTTTATGTACACATAGATCTAAATATTGATTAGAAGTATAAAAAAATTATTTTTAAGCTGGAGAGACACAAAGGACATAAAATGCACATTTAGAGATTTCACAAAAAATGCACAACACTAAGTACAAATATTCTTTTGCAATTTCTCTTATTTCTCCATGTTTTGGAACCCATGTCCCTTGCCTAACGACATTTATGTAGGTTCGAGTGAGTCCCGAAATCATGAACCGCTAAGTTCCATTCTACTGTCCTTGATTCATGTCACCGGAATAACTGCACTTTATTATCCCTGCCCTAATAAGAAAGAGACTGAGGATCCCACAGCAGCCGAAATGATCCTTTGGACAAGCACCCCCATCATGCAATCCGGGGTGGGTGGAACCATGCAAATGACAGCAGCCTCAAAAGGCCTTTACAACAGATCACCAACAGATGGCAGGGTAGAGTTCATTCTCACCCTGCTTACATCCTCCCCCAAGCCAAGAATTGGTGGTCCTAATAAATCACATTCTCTATTATACCAACTCATTGGTATTGAATGCGAAGTTATGGCTAGCAAAAGTTGCCACCCATCTCTGCCTTGTAGCATCCAGCTTAGCCCTTGTTAGCACATAAGTCAGTGGATTGTTCTCTGTCCACACCTGAAACTGAGCACCACACAAGTAGTCTCGAAATTTCTCAGTGATGGCCCATTTCAAGACCAAGAACTGCAGCTGGTGGAATGGGATAGTGAGTTTCGCTATCAGACAGTCCTCAGCTGGCAAAGCCTACAGATTTACATTTCCTTCTACTTTCTGGTATGGGACTGCTCCCAGACCCTCCAAACTGGCATCAGCATGCAGGATAAACGGTTTGTTTGGGTTAACAAGGACTAGGACTTGCACATGAATCAGGCAAATAATGATTTCCCGTAAAGCCCTGTCACTTCTCTCATCCCGACATGTCCCAAATGGAGAAGAGAGGAGCCCCTCCCATGTTCCAGGCCAGGAACACCAGAGGGGGTGGGGGGATGAGGTGTTCCTGACTCAGTCTAGGTTTGCTAGTGCTGCAGAGAAGATGAGTTCCTTTCTCAGTCTAGATCAACTGGAATTGTTGTTACAGTGGGGGAAAGATGTCTCTCATCTAGTTCTTAGATGCTTTGGTAAGAGGGGACAGGCAAACGTTTTTTTCTTCCCTCTGGAGCTCAAATTGCACACTTCTTTGCTTTTTGCTCCAGCTTGATTTCTCTCTTGCATCTCAATTTTCTCTTTCCTGGTCTCATTCCAGAGCATTTACAGCCCAATTCTCTATCCTAACCCTGAGTCCTCTAGTGCACCCTCAATGTCTCATTCTAACCCTACCCCAGAGTCTGCACCCCCCAGAGCCAGTGCCTTCATCCCTCTGCACTCCAACTCTCTGTCCCATGTAGCCTGATTTAGGGTATACTAATAATATTAATTTGGATAATTTGATGAAAATTTAATTTATTAGCTTACATTTAATTTAATTGAGTTACAAAGTTACAGTTGCATTACTGCTATTCAGAAGATACATATGGCATTATATGCAACAAAGTTTTGGTTAATATACTCACAGCCTTCCTTGATAACCTGGTGGTAAGAGACACAGGACCAGCCTTGCAGTTCAGGTTTCTCAATTCTTAAGTGAAAGATGCAGTGCTTAGAAAAAGCTGGTGTTACTTAGGGTTTACTAGAATATGTTAAACTTTAGAATCAAAACCTAATAAACAAAGAATAACAACTTAGGGAAACCGAACTTAGCCTAGTTCCCTTGAAACTTAAAGTTTAAGAACAAGTACAGCCTACTGATAGTACATAGAGAGAGAGTGGAGGAAGTAAGTCAGAATGATAGAGCAAAGTGCTCTAGCGAGGTGGGTTACCTCTTTTATAGGGCACAAGGGCCGGAAATCCTTCCTCCTATGCCCAAATTTCATTCCTCATCCACAAAACATTAGGGTACGTTTACTTCATAGGCTAGTATGTTTGTGCTTGTTGATGACATGTACATATGCACATAAGTTACCTTGTGGTGTACCTGTTAAATCTGTGGGTATAACACTGAAAAAAACCCTATGCCATTCTCCATTGTCGATTGGTCTAGGTAAAGGTCTTAGACAGGCATGGGTACTTATCTATTTAAGTAACATGATAAAGGTCGATTTTCCTCTCTGAGTAAAAGGTCACAATATAGATATGCTAACTTTGCCTTAGCTTAACATACAGGATAGATCCTTATAAGTGATGTGTCTCAGTCCCCTAATCATTTTTATTGCCCTCTGCTGGACTCTTTCCAGTTTGTCCACATCCCTTCTCATGTGGGTCCCAACCCCAAAAGTACTCACATTTCACCCCATTGGCCCCAAAATGCCAGCTTTTAATATGTAAATAGGGTGCTGCCATGGTCAAGTCACTCCGGAGCTCTTCAGTTGAGCCTGCTGGCAGAGAACAAGGTGAAAATTAGCCAGGATGTCACTGAGGGCTGGTCTACGCTATGGGGGAAAATCGATCTTAGATACGCAACTTCAGCTACGTGAATAACGTAGCTGAAGTCGAAGTATCTAAGATCAAATTACTCATCCTCCTCACGGCTCGGGATCGATGTCCGCGGCTCCACCTATCGATTCCACAACTCCGTTCGGCTTGGTGGAGTTACGGAATCGATATAAGCGCGTTCGGGGATCGATATATCGCGTCTAGATGAGATGCGATATATCGATCCCTGAGCAATCGATTGCTTCCCGCCGATACGGCGGATAGTGAAGACGTACCCTCAGTCAAATCCCTGTGCTCCCCGCAGGTGGTATCGGAAAGCTCCAAGATGGCTCACTTCCCTTTCTCTCATCAGCTTCAGGCCCCAGGGTTACAAATGCACAAACCAGCTGGGATTCTCCCCTGGCCTCAGGGTGAGGGGCTGCTCTGAGGGGATGGACTTGCACACTTGGGATATTAGTGCAAAGATACAATTTCAATTTCTCTTAGAGAAATTGGAGGACAATTTATATTTGGTAAAAATCTTATTTAGTGAAAGGAAAACTGCAGTGACAGCCTGGTTACTGGGGTGCAAAACACCTTCCTCCTGGGAGAAACAAGAAGTTAGAATTAGAAATTTACATCATTTGTTCCTGTGTTGGTATAGTTTAATTTTGCTTCTGTGTAGGTTTGTTTCAGGCTGTGACCATTTTGGTTTATTGGGTTGTTTTGGTTTTTTTCAGTTGGAATGGAGCTTTTAATTGACATTTGCTGGATTTGAATGGCTGACTTGCAACACCAGTTTTGACATAGTTCTGCATATTTTATACAGATTTGACCAGTATTCAAGGATTCAATTCCTTTATAGGAGGTTTTAGTGGTCATGCTTATTTATTTGATGTTATTTTATCATTCTGCTGTAGCACACTTTTTTGATAAATTGTTGAAATTATTAATTTACAGCATTTGTTTTTATTTTTACAAAGAAAGTTTTTCTTAATGTTTGGGTTTTAAATTAAGCCTTGTTTTTGGTTTCAATTTTTCATTTAGGTTTTGGTTACTGATGGGATCTTTAAGAGAACTTTGGATTCAGTACTAAAATTTGGACAGATTTAGAATATTTAAAGTAAACCCTGTTTACTATTTTATTTTAATAAAGTTTGTATTGCTGTAAACCCTAGCCCGGGGGAGAGGAGATGAGCCTGGCCTTTAACTGAGAAGGAGCAGAGTCATGGCCCCTGTGAAGGGTGGGGCCAGGTGATGGGGGGCATAGCCCCCCAATTTTTTTTGTCTAGCCCATCTCAGTCCCTCACTCAAGGAGAAGAGGCTGATGCCACCCCTGCGGGTCACTGGGTGTCACTGCTGCTCCATGGGAAACATGCTCTGTGCCTTACCCAGATTGGTAGGAAACACACTCTGTGCATTACTGTGACTGGTCCGTGGGTGTCACTGCTCGTGGAGGGCAGACACACGCTGTGCATTACGCCACCTGACCAGTGGGTGTCACTGCTGTATCAAGGGAAACACCTGTGCATTACCTTGAATGACCACGAGGTGTCACAGCTGCTCCAAGGGATACATACTCTGTGTGTTACCCTGACTGCCCACTGGGTGTCACTGCTGCTCCAAGGGAGACATAAGAACGGCCAGACTGGTTCAGACGCAAAGTCCATCTAGCCCAGTATCCTCCTGTCTTCTGACAGTGGCCAGTGCCAGGTGCCCCAGAGGGAATGAACAGAGCAGGGAATCATCAAGTGATCCATCCCCTGTTGCCCATTCCCAGCTTCTGGCAAACAGAGGCTACAGGCACCATCCCTGCCCACCCTGGCTAATAGCCCTTGATGGATCTATCCACCATAAACTTATTTAATTCTTTTTTGAACCCTGTTATAGTCTTGGCCTTCACAACATCCTCTTGCAAGGAGTTCCACAGGTTAACTATGCAACTGCCCTGAGTTTACCCCCCTCCCCTGGCCAGGTTGTATATGGAAAAGAGGATGAGGATGAGGAGAGCCATGATGTGTCTGTCACTGGCTGGTGACTCAGTTTCCTCTAGGCAGCAGTGCTGCAGGCTCTTTTGGTCTGTGCCCATGCAACTGTGTCTGGGGAAGGGGAAGTAGAGGCTCATGCTTCCCAGCCCCACGCCCCAGCCCCAGCAGCTGGGGAATCCAGGCCAAATTTAACCCTGGTAGCTGGGCCGGGATTAGCCTGGGCTGGGGTAAGGCTGGGGAGGAATTGGGAGGGAGACAGACGCACCTGCTGTGAGGGAAGATCCTCCCATTCCCTGCCAACCCCCTTCACTCCTTCCAGCATAGCACCCCCTAGCGTTTCTTTCTCTGTCATGGGAGCTGTATGCTGCCTGCTTGTCCCTTAGCATTGTGTCTCCCCATCCTGGGGCACTGGCATTGCCCGTCCTGTGCAAACAGGCAGGCCCCAGTGTGCCCCATGGCACTGCCCTGCAATTGTGGGAGCAGCTGTTGGCTGGAGCCATATCAAAATATGGGAGTGGGCAAGGCTGGGGACCAGGACTCCTGAGTTCTCTGCTCACATGTGGGAGGGGAATGGAGGTTAGGGGGTAGATTGGAGGAGGGGCAGGGCTGGGATCCAGGGATACTGCTTTTTCTGATTTTCTCCACCTCCTGCAGCTGCCTTGGTCGTTTCAGTGCGTTTCTTGTTCCAAATTCATATGCTGACTTGTGTAACTCACCCCAGAGGTGGCTGCATCTCAGTGCTGGGTGAGGCACGCTTGGCTGCATCACCTCCTAACTGTGTCTCTCTCCTTCTTCGGGTGACCCTGCAGTACTCAGCAAACATCCACAAGATCATGGGGCACTTTGAGCACTGGGCAGGCAGGGGCCAGGTGCCCATCCCTCCCTCCAGAGAATGGGACCCAGCACCCCCTACTTTTTACAGGGATTAAAAAGGGCCAAAAGGGGGCAAATCAGAGGAGGGGGTGGCCAGGGTCTGAGCAGGGGGTAGAAATTGACTGGTCGGGGGGGTCAAGCAGCTGGAGGCACAGGAGAGGGACTGAAGGGCAAAGTCAGGGAGGGGGGAAGGAGCCGGAGTTAAGCCCAGAGGGAGGCGCTGCCAGAGGGTTAAATCCTGGCACAGGCAGGGTCTGAGGGGTAACAGTTATCCCGGTGGGCTGAGACTCCAGTTTTTGCAAACATGGGTGCGGGGAGCAGAGGGCTTTTTTATTTCCCCTCTCACAGGCAGCACCTCTCAGCATGAGCTTCCCAGGGCTGGGCTCTTAAAGGCACAGGCATCCCACTGCCTAGACACTGCAGCTCCTCTCTGATGTAACCTACTGAGGTGCTGCAGTAGGAGACTCAATTCAGTGAAACTGGGCATTCCCTATACGCCCCCCAGCCAGGGGGCTGTGCATCCTGTTCCCCAAATTTCCCCAACACCCCCTCCCTCAGTGGTCAGGTAGGTACATGCAGCGCTGCCAATGTTGTCATTGGTTGCAAATTTGAATGGAAATTGAAATGTTAACACACTTTAAAAGCAGATACAACGTATGAAAACTACTTGTACCTGAGAAAGTAAAATAGGTTTGGAAAGTCTGGACAAAGCCGGGTTTCCTCACCCAGCTGTTGTGTTTGCTGACAATGTTGGTGCATTGGCTTCGGCAGTGTTGGCCAACCTTAGAATTTCAAATGATGATTTGTAAGCGAGGTGTGAATGAGCTCTCCCCTGGCAGGTACTGATGACCAGGTTTCGGAGAAGGCTTTGGGACCAGACTGTATTTACATGAACTCACCTACAGTGCTGAGGTATCCAGCGGACAGAACTGGGCTGCCTCTGCTCTAGGTGCCCGGAGGAGGGAAGGTGTGTGGGACTCCAGCCTGGGACTCTTCCTCCCTCCTGCCAAGCCCTGACTATTAATCCCAGCCCTGGCACTCCTTTCTTCAACCCCATGTGGGCCAGAGGAAACGTGTGGTAGGAAGCACAAGGGCCAAGCTTGTGAACGTCAGGTGCAGCAGCAAGAATCCCAACTATCAGGGTAGCAAGTTCTAGAGCCCTAACCCATTGTAGCCAAAGACCTGGCTCTAGGAGGTGTGAGTCACCCAGCAGGAGGGGAATTATTCACTCTTACACAGCTGGAGACAGGGAAGTTGAGCTCTGGGGTTTTACCATAAGCATGGGTGGCAAATTTGTAGAAATTTTGGTGGTGCCCAGAACCTGCCCCCAAACTCCACCCACACCTGCCTAAGGCTCTGGGAGGGGATTTAGGGGGGAGGTCTGGGCTTCAGATCCTGGGCTGGGGATTAGGGTGCAGGACGGTTGCTCCAAGTTAGCTGCACTGACAGGCCAGGCAGTGTAATGAAGGAGTCACCAGGCCAGGGGGTCCCATCCTCCATGTGAGCTGGAACTGCCTGGGCGAGAGTGGGGCAGAGCTAAGGAGAGAGCAGGAGCCCGAGAAGAGCCGGGGAGCAGAGCTGTGCAGGTGTAGTGCTAGAAACTGCTGCATGTAGGAATTTGCAACCTGTAGCAGTTACTGATACCTGAGGTTGTTCTTATTTGCTCACTTGTCCTAATTGGCTCAAACTTGACAGTGGTTTCTCTAGCAAAGGCCAGTCCCTGGTCCCTTGGTCCAGACATCCTCCTTCATATCAGGCTAGGGTGACCAGATGTCAAAGATGAAATATTGGGATGTGGGAGGCAGAGCAAAAATAAAAGCTGGAGGGCCCCCCCGCCGCCAAGCGGCAGTGGTACAGCCCTAGCTCCAACCAATTCTCTGCTACACCCCCAGCTCTCCCATCCCCTCACTCCTGGGCCCAGCCTGGGCTCCAAGCTCTGCAGCCGAGCCATGATCTGGGCCCTTCCTGCAGCTCCCGGGCAAGGGGTGAATCAGGCAGCTCCTGGCAGGAACGTGTCCGCCCCACTTGTGTCTCTGCCCCCCGCCCACCTGGGCCCTGCCTGCTCCGTGCTGCCCCCAGCCCCACTGCGCTGCCCCGCAGGCTGCAGGGCTGGAACAGCTTCCGCTCTGCGCTCCTGGTCATGGCCATGGCCCGTGTGCAAACCTGCGGGGGAGGGGCGCTGCCTTCCCTCTCCAGGTCTGCAAGGGGAATGTAACGTGGCCGTTCCTGCGGGGGTGGGGCGCTGGGTTCCCTCCCCGGCTCTGCGAGGGGACTGGGCAGCAGTAGTTCAAGTGGGAGCGAGGCGCTGGGTTCCTTCCCTAGACCTGCGAGGGGACTGTGGTGCCACCACTCCAGCGGGGAAGGGCCGCTGCTTTACTCCTCTGCCAGGAGATTGGGGAGCAGCCGTTGCAGTGGGGGTGGGGCGCTGGCTTCCCTCCCCAGCTCTGAGAGGGGTGCGGGAAGAGGCGATTCAAGCGGGGGCAGGGCGCTGGCTTCCCTCCCGAGCTCTGGGAGGGGCCTAGGGAGTGGCGGTTCGAGTGGGGGCAGGCAGCGAGCTCCTTGCTTTGGTCACAGCCTCAGAGCCAGCGTGAGCCCCCTCGCCGGTGTGCAGGGGGGTGGGGAGCATCTCTCCCTCCTACTCAGCACCAGGGGGCTGGTTACAGGTAGGCTGGTATCCTGAGCCCAGCAGCCCCTCCCCCCTGCCAGCCATGTTATTTGCATTTTCACAGACCATTTCCGTCTTACCCAATTGGTTCCCTGGATTTGAATTCAAACCCTTGGCCGTTACAGGAGCAGGGCCTGGATCCTGTCCCAAAGAGACACAGTCACCCCCCAACAGGGCCTCCCAGCCAATATCCTGAAGAACCCCAACGACCAGCCAGCCAGACCCCTCCTGGGTCTGCACAGGGATCCAGGCCATATGCAGGACGGGGGGCTTCACCCTGGGGACCTTCACCCAGGTCCCACAGCCCCTCAGCATCTGCGGCTGCACCACCACAGTTCTCTCTGTCCCAGGGTCTTGCCACCCCATGCGTGTTTCCCCACTGACCCTTGGGCAGCCCCCTATGTCTCTCTGCTCCACCATCCCCAGTCCATGCTGCTGCTACTTCTCCTGCAGCTTTTCCTCAGGCTCTTGCTCTCACGATCATCTCGCACTCTCAGGCTCTGCTCCCATCCCATATGTCTTCGATCCCCTGATGGGGAACTCGATCCTGAAAACTCTCATCTGGTTGGAGACCAGACCCTCGGGGATGTCTGGCTGCTGCTCCAGCTGCTCCCAGATCCTTTGTAGCCCCATCTGGGTCAGGAATCTGCTCCTCAGAATTGTCCTTCTCCTCCCACTCACAATTAACTGTGCCTTGGTGAACTTCCCCGTGCGTAACCCTCT
Source organism: Gopherus evgoodei (assembly GCF_007399415.2). Taxonomy (NCBI): domain Eukaryota; kingdom Metazoa; phylum Chordata; order Testudines; family Testudinidae; genus Gopherus; species Gopherus evgoodei. Next base: position 45,519 of record NW_022059856.1, on the reverse strand, counting down.
TTGTACACAGGATCACAATGTCCTTCTCAAGGAGATGGTGATAGGCCATCACTTCACCGTTCCTAAGTGGCTCTGGACTCACAGGCCTGTGTGCTCTTGGGTCCCCCATGGTTTCCAGGAAGAACCCCTGGTATGGCAGCCCCTTCTCGTAGTCACCACCTCTTTGCCACGGTCGAGCTGCAGACTCCTGCGCCCCTGGGACTGCTCCTGCCATCCCCAGGGGAACCCTGCTACTGCAAAAATCCTCTCTCCCAGGGCAGAGAGACAAGCTCCTCCGCCCCTGAGACTGCTGGCTGCAGTGCTCAGGGGGACCCTTTTACTCCAACAATCCTTCTCGCTGGTCACACACTCCCAGAGGTTAACCGTTCCCTGAAACCGTCCCTCTCTGAGCCTTCAGCACGCCTGGTTCTCATTATCCCTCGTTTGTTTTACTGCTCCCCTGTCACTTACTGCAAGCAGCGCCATTCACGGGGTGCAGTACATCTCACCTCTGCCACCAGTTGTCACGGAGACCCTGGGCGATACTCTGGAACTGCTCCCCACAAAACCAGTCAGGACTTTGAGGAGCCTCCTCTCCCTTGGAGCAGAAGTTTTTAGGGCAAGAAGCTCACAAGTCTTTACCTCCTGGGTCTCTCCTTGGAGCATTCAGCATCCTCTGACCCTCTGTGCACTTCGCACAGTGAGTCCGCCCAGGCAGGGTCCATTCTCGGGAGGTATCAAGGTTTTTTCCCCACTTTGAACTTTAGAGTCCAAGAAGTGAGGACCTGCATGATCACTTTTAATCTTTATTACCAGCTTAAATTTGGTACACTGCCACCAGCCAAAAATATGGTGTTTGGCACACTTTCTGTTCCCCCAAAGCCTTCCCTGGGGAATCCAAGACTCAAACCCCTTGGATCTGAACACAAGGAGAAATTGGCCTTCCCTCCCCTCTTTTTCCCCCCAGACTTTCCCCTCCCTGGGTTACCCTGAGAGGCTACACTAATCCAAACTCCTTGGATCTTAAAACAAAGAGGAATTAACCTCCCCCCCGTCCTTTACCCCCCACTAATCTCTGGTGGGTTCAGACCCAATCCCTTTGGGTCTTAAAACAAGGAAAAAAATCAATCAGGTTCTTAAAATAGAAAGCTTTTAATTAAAGAAAGAAAAGGTAAAAATTACCTCTGTAAAATCAGGATGGAAAATGTTTTACAGGGTATTCAGATTTATATAGCCTAGAGGGACCTCCCCGCCTCGCTTAGCCTGAGATTCAAAGTTACAGCAAACAGAGGTAAAAATCCTTCCAGCAAAAGACACATTTACAAGTAAAGAAAACAAACATAAGATTGATCCACGTTTCCTGGCTATACTTACTACTTTGAAACATGAAAGACTGATTCAGAAAGATTGGAGAAAACCTGGTTGCACGTCTGGTCCCTCTTAGCCCCAAGAGCGAACAAAGAACAAAACAAACAGCACAACAAAGACTTCCCTCCACCAAGATTTGATAGTATCTTCTCCCCAGATTGGTCCTCTGGTCAGGTGTCAGCCAGGTTCACTGAGCTTCTTAACCCTTTACAGGTAAAAGAGACATTAACCCTTAACCGTCTGTTTATGCCAGGAGGGAAGCCAGCGCTCCCCCCCCCCCACCGCTGGAACCACCACTCCCCAGGCCCCTCCCAGAGCTGGGAACGGAAGTCTGCGCCCTGCCCCCGCTGGAACTGCCCCTCCCCTGTATCCTCCCAGAGTTGGGTCGGGAACCCAGCGCCCCTCCCCCTCTCGAATGGCCACTCCCCTGTCCCCTCCCAGAGCTGGTGAGGGAACACCCCACCCCACCCCCGCTGGAACGGCCACTCCCGAGTCCCCTGACACAGCTAAGGAGGGAAGGCAGCGCCCCACCCCCGCAGGAACGGCCGCTACCTAGTACCCTCGCAGGGCTGAGGAGGGAACACAGCACCACGTCCCCTTAGGAAAGGACGCTCCCCAGTCCCCTGGCAGAGCTGGGGAGGGAAGAAAGTGCCCCACGCCCGCACGAACATCCGCTCCCCAGTGGCCTTGCAGATCTGCGGAGGGAAGGCAGTGCCCCTCCACCACTGGAATGGCCGCTCCCCAGTCCCCTCACATAGCTGGGGAGGGAACACAGTGCCCCGCCCCTGCAGGAACGGATGCTCCCCAGTGGCCTCACAGAGCTGAGGAGAGAGGGCAGCACCCCGCTTCCGCTGGAACGGCCATTCCCATGTACCCTTGCAGAGCTGGGGAGATAACCCAGTGCCCTGCCCTGCAGGAAAGGCCGCTCTTCAGTCCCCTCACAGAGCTGGGGAGATAACCCAGTGCCCTGCCCTGCAGGAAAGGCCGCTCTTCAGTCCCCTCGCAGAGCTGGTGAAGGAAGGCAGCACCCCTCACCCGCTGGAACGGCCGCTCCCCAGCCCACTCGCAGAGCTGGGGAGGGAAGGCAGCGCCCTGCCCCCGCAGGAACGGCCTCTCCCCTTTTCCCTCGCATAGCTGGGGAGGGAAAGCAGCACCTCACCAATGCTGGAATGGACTCTTCCCAATCCCCTTGCAGAGCTGGGAAGGGAAGGCAGCTCCCTGCCCCCGCTTGGACAGCTGCTCTCCAGTCCCCTGGCAGAGCTGAGAAGGGAACCCAGCGTCCCGACCCAGCAGGAAAAACAACGTCCAAGTCCCCTTGAAAAGCTGGAAGGGGAACTCAGTGCCCCACTTCCGCAGGAACGGCCACTCCCCAGTCCCCTCGCAGAGATAGGGAGGGAACCCAGCGCCTCGTCCCAGCAGGAAAGGCCACTCCCTGGTGTTGGTATCACTAGGCATAAATCTAAGCCTTAGTGAACCAAAGCTCCTCCATGTTGAACTCTACTTGATCTAGAAAGCTAGCAGCTGTGAAATGAAATGTGTAACAGTAAGTTATCAGTTGCAGCACAGCTAAAACCGGTCTAAAGCAGTGGTGATAAGGCCTGTGCACCTTTAGCAGAAGGACAAGGTAACTTACAGAAGGAAAACTTACTAACGAGCTGCCGTGGCCAAGATTACTTAATGCACCTGCGCTTACCTAATTGCTACAGGGGAGGAAGGAGGAGGAGGAGGGTGGAGGAAGAAAGAAGAAAGAGAAAAAAAATTATAAAAAGGGAAAAGCTGCTTGTGTAGTGGGGCATGATTTGAGGCGTTCGTCTCCTTGCACCGCTTTAAGATCCCAATAAACGTTGCTTGCTTCTCCACCCTGGTGTGTGTTCATTGGCGCTTCACACTCTGGGCAACGAACCACTGTTGCTTGCCTCGGGCACCCTCTGTGTCGGCAACAGAAGGCAGCGCCCCGCCCCCTGCTGGAACAGTCGCTCCACAGTCCCCCCACAGAGCAGGGGAGGGAACCCAGTGCCCGGCCCCGCAGGAACAGGTGCTTTCCAGTCCCCTAGCAGAGTCAGAGAGGGAAGACAGCGCCCTGCCCCCGCAGGAACGGCCGCTCCCCAGTTTCCTCGCAGAGCCGGGGAGGGAACCCAGCACCCCGCCCCCACTGGAATGGCCTCTACCTAGTCCCCTCACAGAGCTGGGGAGGGAAAGCAGCGCCCCACCCCCGCTTGAACAGCTGCTCCCCAGTCCCCTCGCAGAGCCGTAGTAGAAGGTGGCGCCCCGCCCCAGCTGGATCGGCCCCTCCCCAAACCCCTAGGAGAGCCGGGGAGGGGAGGCAGCGCTCCTCCCCCACTGGAACGGCCACTACTCAGTCCCCTCACAGAGCCGAGGAGGGAAGACAGCGACCTCGCACCACTCCTGTCTCGGAGTGTGGGGAAATCCGGTCCTGCACCCCTCTTCCTGGACTCCCAGTGACTCTCAGCCAGCCAGTAAAGCAGAAGTTTATTTGACACAGGAATGGAGGTTACAGCATAGCTTGGAGGCACAACCAGGACCACTCAATCTAGTTCTTCTTGGTGTTCAGGGTACTTGGATCCCAGCTTGGGATACCCTGAACTCCAACCACCCAGCCTAAAACAGAAACTGAACTGCCCTTCCTCCAGCCAGCCAATTCCTTTGTCCAGCTTCCCGGGCAAAGGTGCTGACACCCTCTCCCCGTACCTGGCTCAAATTACAGGCTTAAAAATCCTGTCCCTCACCTAACGTCCTCCCCAGCTCTCCCATCTCCCCACACAGACAGTCCCTACTTCATCAAATCTCTCCCCCCTTCGAGACTGAACTGAGCGGGGTAACTCTGACCAGTGACCTGGGGAAGTTCAGGGCCCCTCTTTCCTGGACATCGCGTCCGCTATCAGTTGGCACTTCCCTTCATATGGACCATGTCCATGTCATAGCCCTGCAGGAGCAGGCTCCATCTCAGGAGCTTGGCGTTGGCTCCTTTCATCTGATGCAGCCAAGTCAGGGGAGAGTGGTCGGTGTACACAGTGAAGTGTCGCCCAAAGACATATGACTCCAGTTTCTTAAGGGCCCACAGCATGGCCAGGCATTCCTTCTCGATGGCCGCGTAGTTCTGCTCCCGTGGTAGCAACTTCTTGCTCAGGTACACGATGGAGTGTCTCTCCCCCTTTTCATCCTCCTGCATTAACACCGCCCTCAGTCCCATGTCTGAGGCGTCGGTGAACACCATAAAGGGCTTGTCGAAATCTGGGTTTGCCAGAAATTGGTCACTAACTAGAGCCTTCTTCAGCACTCGAAGAGCCTGCTGGCACTGCTCAGTCCTGACCACCTTGTCTGGCTTCCCCTTCTTGCACAGTTCAGTGATGGGGCCGGCTATGGCTCAAAAGTGGGGCACGAACCTTCGATAGTTCCCCGCCATCCCAATAAGGCCTGGACCTGGTTTTTGGTTTGGGGAGTGGGCCAGTCTCTGATCACCTCCACCTTGGCTGGTTCCGGCTTTAGGCAGCCACTCCCCACCCGATGGCCCAGATAAGATACTTCAGCCATCCCCACCTTGCACTTCTCAGCCTTTACGGTTAACCCAGCCTCCCGCAGTTGGTCCAGCACTTGTTTAACCTGGGACACGTGGTCCTCTCAGGTCCGGCTAAAGACGCAGATCTCATCAATATACGTCACGGCAAAAAGCTCCATCCCCCTCAGTAGTTGATCCACCAGGCACTGGAAGGTGGCTGGCACTCCCTTGAGGCCGAAGGACAGGGTCAGAAACTCGTAGAGCCCCAGAGGGGTGATAAAGGCCGATTTCAGCCTGGCATCTGCGTCCAGTGGCACTTGCCAGTAGCCCTTTGTAAGATCCTCGGAGGTGAGGTACCGAGCACCTCCCAGCTTCTCTAGGAGCTCATCAGGCCTGGGCATGGGGTAGGCAACAGATACGATGATGGCTTTGAGCTTTCCATAGTCCACACAGAACCGGATCGACCCATCCCTTTTGGGGATCAGCACCACTGCAGAGGCCCAAGGCCTTGAAGACGGCTGGATCACCCACAAAGCCAGCATGTCCCTGACCTCTCTTTCTAGGTCCTGGGCAGTTTTCCCGGTGACCCGAGAAGGGGATCATCGTATAGGAGGATGTGACCCGGTCTCCACCCAGTGGATAATCAAATTAGTGCGTCTAGGTTGGTTGGAAAACAGCTGTCAGTATAGATGCAGCATCCCTGTGATCTCACCATGCTGGGCCGTGGTCAGCTGATCAGAGAGGGGAATTGCCTCCAGCGGGGAACCAGCTTTTGTCCCAGGAAATAGATCCATTAAAGCGTCATCTCCCTGCTCCTCCCAATGTTCACACACGGCCAACACCACATTCCTTCTGTCATAATATGGCTTCATCATATTCACATGGTACACCCGGTAGTGGTGCGTCCAGTTCGACAGCTCCACCACATAGTTTATCTCATTTAGTTGCTTGACAACCTTGAAGGGCCCTTCCTAGGGTCCTGAAGTTTGTACTTTCTCATGGGGATGAGAACTACCACCTGATCCCCGGTGGCAAAGGCGTGGGCCCGCACCGTGCGGTCATATCAGACCTTCTGCTTCCTCTGGGCTCGGGCCATATTCTCCCTGGCCAGGCCCATGAGCTCGGCAAGTCTTTCTCAGAAGGTCAGGACATACTCCACCACTGACTCCCCACTGGGAGTGGCCTTTCCCTCCCATTCGTCTCTCATCAGGTCCAGGGGCCTCCTTACCTACCTTCTATATAACAGTTCAAACGGCGAAAACCCAGTAGATTCCTGGGGTACCTTCCTATATGCAAACAGCAGGTGAGGTAAGTACTTGTCCCAGTCCTGCGGATGCTGGTTCATAAATGTTTTTAGCATCATCTTTAGCATCTCGTTGAACCTTTCCACCAGCCCGTTGGACTGGGGGTGATACGCTGAGGCCCAGCTGTGCCAGATCCAACATTTCTCCCACAAGCACCGGAGCAGGGTCGACATGAAGTTGGACCCCTGGTCTGTTAAGACTTCCTTGGGGAACCCCACCCGGCTGAAAATGGTCAGCAGCGCATCTGCCATGGTGTCTGCTTTGATAGAGGACAAGGCCACCGCCTCGAGGTAGCGAGTGGCGAAATCTACCACCAGAATGAGAGATTTTTCTGCAACTCAGCCTGGAACTCAACAGCTGAGACAGGGATGGAGACATGCTCTCTCTCTAGCTGGCTTGTTCTGAGGCCTCAGCCTTTCTGAGCCGTGTCCCTGGGCGTTCTCCTTGGGACAGGATTCACCCTATTACCTCTTTGGGAGGTCCCAGGATGAGACTCTCTCTGCATCGCGGTGGGCCTATTCCTTTTGGACTCCTCCCTGCCACCTCCCGACCAGATCTTCACAAACTCATCGGCCAGCCGCCCTGTATGTCGCAGGTCCTCTGGTTTTTGGTCCCTCAACCACAGCCTCAGGTCGGATGGGTACTGCTCATACAGTTGCTCCAGTCCCAGCAGTTAACCAGGTCCCCCTTCATCTGGGCCCCACTGGCCCAAACTCACGCAGCAGGGCCTGTTTGAATAGTTCGTAGTTCCCTTTCTCAGCATCTCCCAATTGGCGGTAAAATGCCATGGCCTTGGGGTCCTTTAAGGGAGTGAGAACCTGGAGCCTGTCCGCAGGATCTACCTGGTGCAGCTCGCAGGCCATCTCAAAGGCAACCAGGAAGTCATCCATGTCCTCCCACTCCTTACGATGAGCCAGAATGCACCTACCAAAGCTCCGCACAGTCCTGGGCCCCCCTCACTCCTTGCAGTTGGGGGCCCCGCTGTTCCTCAGCCGAGCTGGTTCTAGCTCATACTGACGCTGTTATTCTTCATATTCCCTCTTTCTCTCTTTTTCCTCCTGTTCCCGCTGTCTTTGTCTCTCTTCATGTTCTCTCTGTCACTCACGATCCTCCAGCTCTCTCAGTTTTAGCTCTCTCTCCCATTCCAGCCGCTTCTGCTCCACGGATGCCGAGCGTCGCCGGGACAATCCCCTGCTGGCGGGTGAGCTTTGCCAGGAAGATCCCCTGCTGGCAGGGAGAGTCACGGTGTCCTTCGTATTCGCTGGGCTCCTTCTGACCCTTCCCCTAGGCATAGGAAGGGGAGGTCTCGGGAAGCCCTCAGCCGCCGGCTGACCACTCCCAGTGGGGACAGACACTGGTGTCTGCGCTGCATCTATCAGGCTGCTTCCCTCAGAGACAGTGATCAGTTCATTCAAGTGCTCTCCCTCCTCCAGCCGGGCAATCAGCTGGTCTTCTGTGAGCCTCCCTCTGCACAGCCCCCTCTGCTTGCACAGCCCAACCAGGTCACATCTAAGCCGCTTGGCATACATCTTCCTGCTGGCCACTCACAGGCCGGGGTGCTCACTGCTCCCCACGGTTTCCAGGGAGACCCCTAGTGCACCAGCCCTTCTTGAGGTCACCACCCATCTGCCAGGGTTGATCTGCAGACTCCTCCACCCCTGGGACCGCTCAGTGCAATCCCCCGGGGGACCCTGTTACTGCAAAAGTCCTTCTCTCTGGTCACACACTCCCAGGGCTTAATCACCCCTACAATCGTCCCTTAGTTTTACTGCTCCCCAGTCACTGAAGGAAGCATTGTCCATGGGGTGCAGTAGATCCCGCTGCTACCACCAGTTGTCACAGAGTGTGGGGGAGTCCGGCCCTGCACCCCTCTTCCTGGGACTCACAGTGACTCTCAGCCAGCCAGTAAAACAGATGGTTTATTGGACAACAGGAACGCAGGTGACAGCAGAGCTTGTAGGCACAACCAGGACCGCTCAACCTGGTTCTTCTGGGGGTTCAGAGTGTTTTGTCCCCAGCTTGGGATTCCCTGAATTCCAATCACCCAGCCGTAAAACTGAACTGCCCAAACCCTACCTAGACAGCTGTCTGCCTTGTCCACCTTCTGGGGCCAAGGTGTTGAACTCCCATCCCCCCTGCATTGCTCAGGTTACAGGCTCAGGTCCTGTCCCACACCTAAAGTCACCCCCTGTTCTCCCATCCCCTACACAGACAGTTCATACTCCATCACAAGGGGCACCAGTAGAGCAGGGGGAATCCCAGGGAGCTGCAGGTCGGGAGTGATGGGCATCAGCAGACCTGTGAGTCTGGAGGTCAGGACTGGGATAGCGGGGGCTGCAGATCAGAAGTGAGGGATATCGGTAGCGCAGTGAGCACAGGGGGCTGCAGGTCGGGAGTGAGGGGCACCAGCACAGCTGGAGGGAGCCCAGGGGACTACGGGTCGGGAGCGAGGGGCACCAGAAGAGCTGAGAGTCTGGAGGTCAGGACTGGGATAGCAGGGGCTGCGAGCTGGGAGTGAGGGGCACCCCTAGAGCTGGGGCAAGCCCAGGGATCTGCAGGTTGTGAGTGAAGGGGACCAGCAGAGCTGAGAGTCTGGAGGTCAGGACTGGGATAGCAGGGGCTGTGGGTCGGGAGTGGGGGCACAGGCAGCGCAGTGACTGGGGAGCTCAGCGAAGAGCTCAGGGTGCTGTGGCTCAGGAGTGAGGGGCACTGATAGAGCTGGAGGGAGCCCAGGGACGGCGGGTCGGGAGTGAGGGGCACCAGCAGAGCTGGGGGAAGCCCAGGGTGCTGCAGATTGTAAGTGAGGAGCACCGCTGGAGCTGGGGTAATCCCAGGGGGCTGCGGGTCGGGAGTGATGGGCAGCAGCAGAGCTGTGAATCTGGAGTACAGGACTGGGACAGAAAGGGCTGCGGGGTCAGGAATGAGGGGCATCGTCAGCGCAGTGACACGGGAGCTCAGCGGGGAGCCCAGGAGGCTGTGGTTCAGGAGTGAGAGGCACCGATAGAGCTGGAGGGAGCCTAGGAGGCTGTGGGTCGGGAGTGAAGGGCACAGTCAGAGCTGGGGCAAGCCCAGGGGACTGGAGTTTGGGAGTGAGGGGCACCGGTAGAGCTGGAGGAAGCCCAGGGAGATCTGGGTCGGGAATGAGGGGCACCAGCAGAGCTGTGAGTCTGGAGGTTAGGACTGGGATACCAGGGACTGCGGGTAGAGAGTGAGGGGCACCGGCAGCACAGGGACCGGAGAGCTCAGCGGTGAGTCCCGGAGGCTGCGAGTCGGGAGTAAGGGGCACCAGTAGAGCTGAAGGGAGACCAGGGGGCTGCGGGTCGGAAGTGAGGGGCACCGGTAGAGATGGAGGAGGACCAGGGGGCTGCAGGTTGGAAGTGAGGGGCACCGCTAGAATTGGGGCAAGCCCTGGGGGCTGTGGGTCAGGAGTGAGGGGCACATGCAGCGCACTGACTGTGGAGCTCGGAGAGGAGAACAGGGGGCTGCAGATCGGGAGTGAGGGCACCGGTAGAGCTGGAGGGAGCCTAGGGGCATGCGGGTCGGTAGTGAGGAGCAACAACAGCGCAGTGACTTGAGAGATCAGCGGGGAGCCCAGGGGGCTGTGGGTGGGGAGTGAGGGCCACCGGTAGAGGTGGAGGAAGCCGAGGGGGCTGCGCGTCAGGAGTGAGGGGCAGCGGTAGAGCTGTGAGTCTGGAGGTCAAGACTGGGATAGCAGGGCCTGCGGGTCGGGAGTGAGAGGCACCAGCGGCGCTGTGACTGATGAGCTTAGCTGGGAGCCCAGGGGTTTGCGGGTCGGGAGTGAGGGGCACCAGTAATGCAGTGGGAATCCCAGGGATATGTGGAACGGGAGTGAGGGGTGCGAACAGAGCTGTGAGTCTGGACGTTTGGACTGGGATACCAGGGGCTGTGTGTTGGGAGTGAGGGGCACTGTCAGAGCTGGAGGGAGCCCAAGGGGCTGCGGATCGGGAGTGAGGGGCTCCGTTAGAGCTGGAGGGAGTTCAGGGGGCTGCAGGTCGGGAGTGAGGGGCATCAGTAGAGCTGTGGGACCCTCTGGGGGCTGCGGGTTGGGAGTGAGGGGCACCAACACAGCTATGAGTCTGGAGTTCAGGACGAGGATAACAGGGCCTGAGGGTCGGAAGTGAGCGACACCAACAGAGCTGTGAGTCTCGAGCTTAGGATGGGGATAGCAGAGGCTGCGAGTCGGGAGTGAGGGGCACCATCAGCGCAGTGACTGGGGAGCACAGCCAGGAGCCCAGGGGGCTGTGGGTCGGGAGTGAGGGGCACCGATAGAGCTGGGGGAAGCCCAGAGGGCTGCGGGTCGGTAGTGAAGGGCATCAGCAGAGTTGTGAGTCTGGAGATTAGGACTGGAATAGCAGGGGCTGCTGGTCGGGAGTGAGGGTAAGCACTAGAGCTGGGGGGAATCCAGAGATCTGCGGGTTGGAAGTGTGGGATACCAGCAGAGCTGTGAGTCTGGATGTCATGACTGGGTTAGCAGGGGCTATGGGTCTGGAGTGAGGGGCACCATCAGGCCTGTCAGTCTGGAGGTTAGGACTGGTATCACAGGGGCTGCGTATCTGCAGTGAGATGCACCGTCTTTGGTGGAGGAAGCACAGGGGCCTGCGGGTCGGGAGTGAGGGTCACTAGCAGAGCTGTGAATCTGGAAGTCAGGACTGGGATAGGAGGGGCTGCGGGTCGAGAGTGAGGGGCTCCGGCAGTGCGGTGACATAGGAGCTCAGCGGGGAGTCCAGTGGGCTGCAGGCCAGGAGTGAGGCGCATCAGCAGATCTATGAGTCGTGATGTCAGGACGGGAACAGCAGGGGCTGTGGGTCGGGAGTGAGGGGCACCGTCAGAGCTGCAGGGAGCCCAGGGGCTGCGGGTCGGGAGTGAGGGGCACCGGTAGACCTGGGAGAAGCCCAGGGGGCTGCGGATTTGGACTGAGGGCCACCAGCAGAACTGAAAGTCAGTAGATCAGGACTGGGATAGCAGGGGCTGCAGGTCGAGAGTGAGGGGCTCCGGCAGCGCAGTGACTGGGGAGCTATGCAGGTAGCCCAGGAGGCTGCGGGTTGGGAGTGAGCGACACCAGCAGATCTGTGAGTCTGTAGGTCAGTAATGGAATAGCAGAGGCTGTGGGTCAGGCGTGAGGGGCACCTCTAGAGCTGGGGGGAAAATAGGGAGCTGCGGGTCAGGAGTGAGGGGCACGGTCAGAGCTATGACTCTGGAGGTCAGTACTGGGATAACAGGGGCTGCGAGTCGGGAGTGAGGGGCACCGGCAGAGCTGGAAGGTGCCCAGGGGGCTGCGGGTTTGGAGTGAGGGGCACCGCTACAACTGGTGTGAACTCAGGGGGCTGCAGGTCGGGAGTGAGGGGCACCGTCAGAGCTGTGAGTCTGGAGGTCATGACTGGGATACCAGGTGCTGCGGATTGGGAGTGAGGAGCACAGGCAGAGCTGGAAGGTGCCCAGGGGGCTGCGGGTCAGAAATGAGGGGCACCGCTACAGCTGGGCTGAACCCAGGGAGCTGTGGGTCAGGAGTGAGGGGGGGGCTGCTCAGAGGCAGTAGCATGGGGGGAGGCTGGGCGGTGCTGAGGGGGAGGAGACACAGCTAGGGGGAGGACTGGGCAGACCGTAGGGGGGGCTGCTCACAGGCAGTAGTATGGGGGGGAGGCAGGGCAGGTGCTGGGGGGGAGCGGATACAGCCAGGAGGAGGACTGGGCAGACCGTGAGGGAGGGCTGCTCAGAGGCAGCAGTATGGTGGGGACAGGGTGGGAGCTGGGGGGGGACACAGCTGGGGGAGAGACTGGCCAGGCCGTAGGGGGGGTGCTCAGAGGCAGTAGCGGGTGGGGGGAGGTAGTGCGGGAGCTGCGGGGAGGGGACACAGCCAGGGGGAGGGACTGGGCAGACCGTAGGGGGGGGCTACTCAAAGGCAGTAGCATGCAGGGGAGGCAGGGTGGGAGCTGGAGGGGCATAAATCTAAGCCTCAGTGAACCAAAGCTCCTCCATGTTGAACTCTACTTGATCTAGAAAGCTAGCAGCTGTGAAATGAAATGTGTAACAGTAAGTTATCAGTTGCAGCACAGCTAAAACGGGTCTAAAGCAGTGGTGGTAAGGCCTGTGCACCTTTAGCAGAAGGACAAGGTAACTTACAGAAGGAAAACTTACTAACGAGCTGCTGTGGCCAAGATTACTTAATGCACCTGCGCTTACATTACGGAGGCAAGAAGAAAGAAAGAGAAAAAAAAACGTATAAAAAGGGTCAAGCCGCTTGCGTAGTGGTGCATGATTTGAGGCGTTCGTCTCCTTGCACCGCTTTGGGATCCCAATAAACTTTGCTTGCTTCTCCACCTGGGTGTGTGTTCTTTGGGGCTTCGCACTCTGGGCACGAACCACTGTTGCTTGCCCCGGGCACCTTCTGTGTCGGCAACAGAAGGCAGCGCCCTGCCTCCCGCAGGAACGGCTGCTCCCCAGTCCCCTCGCAGAGCCGGGGAGGAAACCCAGCGCCCGGCCCCCGCAGGAATGACGGCTCCCCGGTCGCATTGCGGAGCTGGGCAGTGAAGGCAGAGCCCCGCCCCTGCTGGAACGGCCGCCCCCCCATCCCGTTGCAGGGCTGGGGAGGGAACCCAATGCGCTGCCCCCTTCTGGCATTGCCGATCCCCTGTCCCCTTGCAGGGCTGTGGAGAGAAACCAGCGCCCTGCCCCCGCTGGAACAGCCACTCCCCCGTCCTCTCACAGGGCTGGGGAGGGAAGGCAGCACCCAGCCCCCACTGGAGAGGCTGCTGCCCAGTCCCCACACAGAGCCGGAGAGAGTCCAGCACCCAGCTCCCGCAGGAAAGGCTGCTCCCCAGACCCCTTGCAGAGTTGGGGAGAGAACCCAGTGCCCCACCCCCCCAAGAACGGCCGATCCCAGACCCCTCACAGAGCTAGAGAGGGAAGGCAGCACCCCGACCCCGGTGGAACGGTCGCTCTCTATTTCCCTGGCAGAGCTGAGAAGGAAAGGCAGCGACCCAACCCGCCCAGGAACGGCTGATCCCCAGTATCCTTGCAGACCTGGGGAGGGAATCCAGCACCCCGCCCCCGCTGGCACGAGCACTCCCCAGTCCGCTGGCAGAGATGGGAGGGGAACCGAGCGCCCCTCCTCCACTGGAACGGGAGCTCCCCAGTCCAATGGCAGAGCTGGGGAGGGAAACCAGCACCCTGCCCCCGCAGAATTGCCGCTCCTCAGTCCCCACGCAGAGCTGGGGAGGGAATCCAGTGCCTCGCCCCCTCTTGAACTGCTGCTGCCCAGTCCCTTGGAAGAGCTGGGGAGGGAACGCAGTGCCACGCCGCCGCAGGAATGGCCACTCCCCATTCACCTTGCAGAGCTGGGGAGAGAACACAGCGCCCCGTCCCCGCAGGAATGGCCACTCTCCAGTCCCCTGGCAGAGCTGGGGAGGGAAATCAGTACCCTGCCCCTGCAGGAATGGCTGCTCCCCAGTCCCCTCGAAAAGCTGGGGAGGAAAGGCAGCACCCCACCCCCGCAGAAAGGGCCGCTCCCCATTCTCCTAGCAGAGCTGGGAAGGTAACCCAGCGCCCCGTCGCCACTGGGACCTCCGCTCCCCAGTCCCCTTTCAGAAGTGGGGAGGGAAAGCAGCGCTCCACCCCCGCAGGAATGGCCACTCCTCATTCCCCTTGCAGACCTGGGGAGGGAAGGCAGCGTCCTACCCCTGCTAGCACGCCTGCCCCCCAGTCTCTTCGCAGAGCTGGACAAGAAACCCAGCGGCCCACCCCCCAGGGAATGACAGCTGCCCAGGCCCCTCACAGAGCTGGGCAGGGAATGCAGCGCTCCGCCCCCCCTGGAATGGCTGCACCCCAGTCGCCTTGCAGAGCTGGGAAGGGAACCCAGCACCCCACTCCCGCATGAACGGCCCGCTCCCTAGTCTCCTGGCAGAGCTGGGGAGGGAACACAGCGCCTCGCCCCCGCAGGAACCGCTGCTCCCCAGTGTCGTAGCAGAGCTGGGGAGGCAAGGTAGTGACTCACCCCCGGAGGGATGGACGCTCCCCAGTCCCCTCGCAGAGCTGGGGAGGGAAGAAAGCGCCCCACCCCCGCATGAACGTCCGCTCCCCAGTGGCCTTGCAGATCTGCGGACGGAAGGCAGCGCCTTGCCCCCGCTGGAACGGCCGCTTCCCAGTGGCTTTGCAGAGTTGGGGAGGGAACCCAGCGCCCTGCCCCTGCAGGAATGGCCACAACCCAGTCCCCTCACAGAGCTGGGAAGGGAACCCAGCGCTCCGCCCCCGCAGGAAAGCTGCTCCCCAGTCCCCTCGCAGAGCTGGTGTAGGAAGGCAGCACCCTGCTGCCACTGGAACGGCTGCTCTCTAGTCCCCTCGCAGAGCTGGGGAGGGAAAGCAGCGTCCCGCCCCAGCTGGAATGGCAGCCCCACAGGCCCCTCGCAGATGTGGGGAGGGAAGGCATCGCCCCACCCCCGTAGGAACGGCCGCTGCCCAGTCCCCTGGCAGAGCTGGGGAGGATAGACAGCACCCCGCCCCCGTCGGAACGGACGCTTCCCAGACCCCTGGCAGAGCTGGAGAGAAAAGAATACGCTCCACCCCCACACGAACGTCCGATCCCCAGTGGCCTTGTAGAGCTGCGGAGGGAAGGCAGCGCCCCGCCCCTGCTGGAACGGCCATTTCCCTTTCCCCTCGCATAGCTGGGGAGGGAAAGCAGCGCCCCACCGCTGCTGGAACAGACTCTTCCCAGTCCCCTTGCAAAGCTGAGAAGGGAACCCAGCGCCCCGTCCCCGCAGGAAAGACAACGTCCAAGTCCCCTTGCAGAGCTGGAAGTGAAACTCAGTGCCCTGCCTCCGCAGGAACGGCCACTCCCCAGTCCCCTGGCAGAGCTGGAAAGGGAACCCAGCGCCCTACCCCCGCAGATACAGCCGCTCCTCAGTCCCCTCGCAGAGCTGGGGAGGGAAGGCAGCACCCAGCCCCAGCAGGAACAGCCGCTCCCCAGTCCCCTCACAGAGATAGGGAGGGAACCCAGAGCCTCACCCCAGCAGGAAAGGCCGCTTCCCGGTCCCCTTGCAGATCTGGGGAGGGAAGGCAGCGCCCCGCCCCCACAGATACAGCCACTGCAAAGTCCCCTCACAGAGCTGGGAAAGGAAGGCAGCGCCCAGGCCCCGCAGGAACGGCCACTCCCCATTCCCCTCGCAGACCTGGGGAGGAAAGTTAGCGCCCCGCGCCCTCTGGAACGGCCGCTCCCCAGTCCCCTTGCAGAGCTGGGAAGGGAACCCAGCGCCTCGCCCCCGCAGAAACAGCCGCTCCTCATTCCTCTCGCAGAGCTGGAGAGGGAAGGCAGCGTCCCACCCCCGCAAGAACGGCAGCTCTTCAGTGTTGGTGTCACTAGGCATAAATCTAAGCCTTAGTGAACCAAAGTTCCTCCATGTTGAACTCTACTTGATCTAGAAAGCTAGCAGCTGTGAAATGAAATGTGTAACAGTAAGTTATCAGTTGCAGCACAGCTAAAACCGGTCTAAAGCAGTGGTGGTAAGGCCTGTGCACCTTTAGCAGAAGGACAAGGTAACTTGCAGAAGGAAAACTTACTAATGAGCTGCTGCGGCCAAGATTACTTAATGCACCTGCGCTTACCTAATTGCTACAGGGGAGGAAGGAGGAGGAGGATGGTGGGGGAAGAAAGAAGAAAGAGAAAAAAA
This sequence comes from Gopherus evgoodei, assembly GCF_007399415.2. NCBI lineage: Eukaryota > Metazoa > Chordata > Testudines > Testudinidae > Gopherus > Gopherus evgoodei. The sequence continues at coordinate 29,671 of NW_022059856.1, read as the reverse complement.
ACTTATAAAAAGGGAAAAGCTGCTTGTGTAGTGGTGCATGATTTGAGGCGTTCATCTCCTTGCACCGCTTTGAGATCCCAATAAACTTTGCTTGCTTCTCCACCCTGGTGTGTGTTCATTGGTGCTTCACACTCTGGGCAACGAACCACTGTTGCTTGCCTCGGGCACCCTCTGTGTCGGAAACAGAAGGCATCGCCCCGACGCATGCTGGATCAACCGCTCCCCAGTCCCCCCACAGAGCTGGGGAGGGAACCCAGTGCCCAGCACCCGCAGGAACAGCTGCTCTCCAGTCCCCTAGCAGAGTCGGAGAGGGAAGGCAGCGCCCCGCTCCCGCAGGAACGGCCGCTGCCCAGTCCCCTCGGAGAGCCGGGGAGGGGATGCAGCGCTCCTCCCCCACTGGAAAGGCCATTACCCAGTCCCCTCAGAGTGTCGGGGAGGGAACCCAGCACCCCGACCCCGCTGGAACGGCCTCTACCCAGCCCCCTCACAGAGCTGAGGAGGGAAGACAGCGACCTAGCACCACTCCTGTCTCGGAGTGTGGGGAAATCCGGTCCTGCACCCCTCTTCCTGCACTCCCAGTGACTCTCAGCCAGCCAGTAAAGCAGAAGGTTTATTTGACACAGGAATGGAGGTTACAGCATAGCTTGGAGGCACAACCAGGAATACTCAATCTAGTTCTTCTGGGTGTTCAGGGTACTTGGATCCCAGCTTGGGATACCCTGAACTCCAACCACCCAGCCCAAAACAGAAACTGAACTGCCCTTCCTCCAGCCGGCCGATTCCTTTGTCCAGCTTCCCGGGCAAAGGTGCTGACACCCTCTCCCCGTACCTGGCTCAATTACAGGCTTAAAAATCCTGTCCCTCACCTAACGTCCTCCCCAGCTCTCCCATCCCCCCACACAGACAGTCCCCACTGCATCAAATCTCTCTCCCCTGCGAGACTGAACTGAGCAGGGTAACTCTGACCAGTGACCTGGGGAAGTTCAGGGCCCCTCTTTCCGGGACATCGCGTCCGCTATCAGTTGGCACTTCCCTTCACGTGGACCATGTCCATGTCATAGCCCTGCAGGAGCAGGCTCCACTTCAGGAGCTTGGCGTTGGCTCCTTTCATCTGGTGCAGCCAAGTCAGGGGAGAGTGGTCGGTGTACACAGTGAAGTGTCACTCAAAGACATATGACTCCAGTTTCTTAAGGGCCCACACCATGGCCAGGCATTCCTTCTCGATGGCCGTGTAGTTCTGCTCCTGCGGTAGCAACTTATTGCTCAGGTACACGATGGGGTGTCTCTCCCCCTTTTCATTCTCCTGTATTAACACCGCCCCCAGTCCCATGTCTGAGGCGTCGGTGAACACCATAAAGGGCTTGTTGAAATCTGGGTTTGCCAGAAATGGGTCACTAACTAGAGCCTTCTTCAGCGCCCGGAGAGCCTGCTGGCACTGCTCGGTCCAGACCAGCTTGTCTGGCTTCCCCTTCTTGCACAGCTCAGTGATGGGGGCAGCTATGGATCAAAAGTGGGGCACAAACCTTCGATAGTACCTCACCATCCCAATAAAGACCTGGACCTGGTTTTTGGTTTGGGGAGCAGGCCAGTCTCTGATCACCTCCACCTTGGCTGGTTCCGGCTTTAGGCAGCCGCTCCCCACCCGATGGCCCAGATAAGATACTTCAGCCATCCCCACCTTGCACTTCTCAGCCTTTACGGTTAACCCAGCCTCCCGCAGTTGGTCCAGCACTTGTTTAACCTGGGACACGTGGTCCTCTCAGGTCCGGCTAAAGACGCAGATGTCGTCAATATATGTCACGGCAAAATGCTCCATCCCCCTCAGTAGTTGATCCACCAAGCGCTGGAAGGTGGCTGGCGCTCCCTTGAGGCCGAAGGACAGGGTCAGAAACTCGTAGAGCCCCAGAGGGGTGATAAAGGCCGATTTCAGCCTGGCATCTGCGTCCAGCGGCACTTGCCAGTAGCCCTTTGTAAGATCCTCGGAGGTGAGGTACCGAGAACCTCCCAGCTTCTCTAGGAGCTCATCAGGCCTGGGCATGGGGTAGGCAACAGATACGATGATGGCATTGAGCTTTCGATAATCCACACAGAACCGGATCGACACATCCCTTTTGGGGACCAGCACCACTGGAGAGGCCCAAGGCCTGGAAGACGGCTGGATCACCCCCAAAGCCAGCATGTCCCTGACCTCTCTTTCTAGGTCCTCAGCAGTTTTCCCAGTGACCCAAAAAGGGGATCATCTTATAGGAGGATGTGACCCGGTCTCCACCCAGTGGACAATGAAATTAGTGCATCTAGGCTGGTTGGAAAACAGCTGTCGGTATAGAGATGCAACACCCCTGTGATCTCAGCGTGCTGGGCCGGAATCAGCTGTTAAGAGAGGGGAATTGCCTCCAGCGGGGAACCAGCTTTTGTCCCAGAAAATAGATCCATTAAAATGTCATCTCCCTGCTCCTCCCAATGTCCACACACGGCCAACACCACATTCCCCCTGTCATAATATGGCTTCATCATATTCATATGGTACACCTGGCGGTGGTGCGCCCAGTTCGACAGCTCCACCACATAGTTTATCTCATTTAGTTGCTTGACAACCTTGAAGGGCCTTTCCCGGGGTCTTGAAGTTTGTTCTTTCTCATGGGGATGAGAACCATCACCTGATCCCCGGTGGCGAAGGCGCAGGCCGCACCGTGCGGTCATATCAAACCTTCTGCTTCCTCTGGGCTTGGGCCATATTCTCCCTGGCCAGGCCCATGAGCTAGGCAAGTCTTTCCTGGAAGGTCAGGACATACTTCACCACTGACTCCCCATCAGGAGTGGCCTTCCCCTCCCATTTGTCTCTCATCAGGTCCAGGGGCCTCCTTACTGCCTTCCATATAACAGTTTGAAAGGCAAAAACCCAGTAGATTCCTGAGGTACCTCCCTGTACGCGAACAGCAGGTGAGGTAAGTACTTGTCCCAGTCCTGCGGATGCTGGTTCATAAATGTTTTTAGCATCATCTTCAGCTTCTCGTTGAATCTTTCCACCAACCCGTTGGACTGGGGGTGATACGCTGACGCCTGGCTATGCTGGATCCAACATTTCTCCCACAAGCACCGGAGCAGGGTCGACATGAAGTTGGACCCCTGGTCCATTAAAACTTCCTTGGGGAACCCCACTCGGCTGAAAATGGTCAGCAGCGCATCTGCCACAGTGTCTGCTTCGATAGAGGACAACGCCACCGCCTCGAGGTAGCGAGTGGCGAAATCTACCACCAGAATGAGGGATTTTTCTGCAACTCAGCCTGGAACTCAGCAGCTGAGACAGGGATGGAAACATGCTCTCTCTCTAGCTTGCTTGTTCTGAGGCCGCAGCCTCTCTGAGCCGTGTCCCTGGGCGTTCTCCTTGGGACGGGATTCTCCCTATTACCTCTTTGGGAGGTCCCAGGATGAGACTCTCTCTGCATCGCTGTTGGCCTGTTCCTTTGAGACTCCTCCCTGCCACTTCCCAACCGGATCTTCACAAACTCATCGGCCAGCTGCCCTGTATGTTGCGGGTCCTCTGGTTTTTGGTCCCTCAACCACAGCCTCCGGTCGGATGGGTACTGCTCATACAGTTGCTCCAGTCCTAGCAGTTTAACCAGGTCCCCCTTCATCTGGGCCCCACTGGCATACTTGCTTGTGTATCCCTCCATGCGGACGGCTAGTAGCAGATATGAGACCTCAGGGGTTTATACTGACCCCGGAATCTCTCTCGGTACATCTCAGGAGTCAGCCCGAACTCGCGCAGCAGGGCCTGTTTGAATAGTTCGTAGTTCCCTTTCTCAGCATCTCCCAATTCGCGGTACAATGCCACAGCCTTGGGGTCCTGTAAGGGAGTGAGAACTTGGAGCCTGTCCGCAGGATCTACCTGGTGCAGCTGGCAGGCCATCTCAAAGGCAACCAGGAAGTTATCCATGTCCTCCTCCTCCTTATGCTGAGCCAGAATGCACCTACCAAAGCTCCACGCAGTCCTGGGCCCCATTCACTCCTTGCAGTTGGGGGCCCCACTGTTCCTCAGCCTAGCCAGTTCCAGCTCATACTGACGCTGTTATTCTTCATATTCCCTCTTTCTCTCTTTTTCCTCCTGTTTTCGCTGTCTTTGTCTCTCTTCATGTTCTCTCTGTCACTCACGATCTGCCAGCTCTCTCAGTTTTAGCTTTCTCTCCTATTCCAGCCGCTTCTGCTCCACGGATGCCGAGCGTCGCCGGGACGATCCCCTGCTGGAGGGCGAGCTTTGCCAGGAGGATCCTCTGCTGGCCGGGGGTGTCACGGTGTCCTTGGTATTCGCTGGGCTCCTTCTGACCCTTCCCATAGGGATAGGAAGGGGGGGTCTCAGGAAGCCCTTAGCCGCCGGCTGACCACTCCCAGTGAGGACAGACACTGGTTTCTGTGCTGCATCTATCAGGCTGCTTCCCTCAGAGACAGTGATCAGTTAATTCAAGCGATCTCCCTCCTCCAGCAGGGCAATCAGCTGGTCTTCAGTGAGCCTCCCTCTGCGCAGCCCCCTCTGCTTGCACAGCCCAACCAGGTCGCACTTAAGCCGCTTGGCATACATCTTTCTGCTGGCCACTCACAGGCCGGGGTGCTCACTGCTCCCCATGGTTTCCAGGGAGACCCTTAGTGCACCAGCCCTTCTTGAGGTCACCACCCATCTGCCAGGGTTGATCCGCAGACTCCTCCACCCCTGGGACCACTCACTGCAATCCCCCGGGGGACCCTGTTACTGCAAAAGTCCTTCTCTCTGGTCACACACTCACAGGGCTTAATCACCCCTACAATCATCCCTTAGTTTTACTGCTTCCTAGTCATCTACTGAAGGAAGCGCCATCCACGGGGTGCAGTATATCCCACCACTGCCACCAGTTGTCACAGAGTGTGGGGGAGTACGGTCCTGCACCTCTCTTCCTGGGACTCACAGAGACTCTCAGCCAGCCAGTAAAACAGATGGTTTTTTGGACAACAGGAACGCAGGTGACAGCAGAGCTTGTAGGCACGACCAGGACCCCTCAATCTAGTCCTTCTGGGGGTTCAGAGTGTTTTGTCCCCAGCTTGGGATTCCCTGAATTCCAACCACCCGTCATAAAACTGAAACTGCCCCAACCCTCTCTAGTCAGCTCTCTGCCTTTGTCTACCTTCTCGGGCCAAGGTTTTGAACTCCCATCACCCCTGCACTGCTCAGGTTACAGGCTCAGGTCCTGTCCCTCACCTAAAGTCACTCCCGGCTCTCCCATCCTCCACACAGACAGTTCATACTCCATCACAAGGGGCACCAGTATAGCAGGGGGAATCCCAGGGGGCTGCGGGTCGGGAGTGATGGGCATCAGCAGACCTGTGAGTCTGGAGGTCAGGACTGGGATAGCAGGGGCTGCAGGTCAGAAGTGAGGGGTACCGGTAGCACAGTGACTGGGGAGCCTAGTTGGGAGCCCAGGGGGCTGCAGATCGGGAGTGAGGGTCACTAGCAGAGCTGGAAGGAGCCCACGGGACTACGGGTCGGGAGTGAGGGGCACCAGCAGGGAGTTTGGAGGTCAGGACTGGGATAGCAGGGGCTGTGGGTCGGGAGTGGGGGTACAGGCAGTGCAGTGACTGGGGAGCTCAGCGGAGAGCTCAGGGTGCTGTGGCTTGGGAGTGTGGGGCACTGGTAGAACTGGAGGGAGCCCAGGGACTGCGGGTCAGGAGTGAGGGGCATCAGCAGAGCTGGGGGAAGCCCAGGGTGCTGCGGATTGTGAGTGAGGGGCACCGCTAGAGCTGAGGGAATCCCAGGGGGCTGCGGGTCGGGAGTGATGGGCAGCAGCAGAGCTGTGAGTCTGGAGTACAGGACTGGGACAGGAGGGGCTGCGGGGTCAGGAATAAGGGGCATCGGCAGCACAGTGACACGAGAGCTCAGCGGGGAGCCCGGGAGGCTGTGGTTCAGGAGTGAGAGGCACCGATAGAACTGGAGGAAGCCTGGGGGGCTGCGGGTCGGGAGTGAGGGGCACCAGCAGAGCTGTGAGTTTGGAGGTTAGGACTGGGATACCAGGGACTGCAGGTAGAGAGTGAGGGGCACCGGCAGCGCAGGGACCGGAGAGCTCAGTGAGGAGCCCAGAAGGCTGTGGTTCAGGAGTGAGAGGAACCGATAGATCTGGAGGGAGCCTAGGGGACTGTGGGTCGGGAGTGAGGGGCACCAGCAGAGCTGTGAGTCTGCATGTCACGATTGGGACAGGAGGGGCTGAGAGTAGGGAGTGAGGGGCACCAGCAGCACAGTGACTGGGGAGCTCAGGGGGCTGTGAGGCTGCAGTGAGAGGCACCATCAGAGCTGGAGGGAGCCAAGGGGGATGTGGGTCAGGAGTGAGGGGCACCAGCAGAGCTGTGATTCTGGAGTTTAGGACTGGGATAGCAGGGGCTGCAGGTTGGGAGTGAGGGGCAACGGCAGCACAGTGACTGGAGAGCCTAGCAGGGAGCCCATGGGGCTGCGGGTTGGGAGTGAGGGGCACCAGAAGTGCAGGGACCGGAGAGCTCAGCGGGGAGCCTAGGAGGCTGTGGGTTGGGAGTGAGGGGCACTGTCAGAGCTGGAGGGAGCCCAAGGAGCTGCAGGTCGGGAGTGAGGGACTCCGTTAGAGTTGGAGGGAGCTCAGGGGGCTGCAGTTCGGGAGTGAGGGGCACCGCTAGAACTGGGGGAAGTCCAGAGGGGTGCGGGTCAGGAGTGAGGGGCACCATCAGAGCTGTGAGTCTGGAGGTCAGGACTGACACTGCAGTGGCTGCAGGTCAGGAGTGAGGGGCACCGGTAGAGCTGGAGGGACCCCAGGGGGCTGCAGTGAGTCTGGATGTCATGATTGGGACAGGAGGGGCTGCGAGTCGGGAGTTAGGGGCACCAGCAGCGCAGTGACTGGGAAGCTCAGTGGGGAGCTCAGGGGGCTGCAAGGCTGCAGTGAGAGGCACCATCAGAGCTGGAGGGGGCCCAGGGGGATGCGGGTTGGGAGTGAGGGGCACCGGTAGAGCTGGGGGAAGCCAAGAGGGCAGTGGTCGGAAATGAGGGGCAATGGCAGCACAGTTACTGGGGAGCTCAGCGGGGAGCACAGCAGTCTGTGGGTCTGGCGTGAGGGGAACCTGTCGAGCTGGGGGGAGCCCAGGGTATTGCAGGTCGGGAGTGAGGGGCATCGGTAGAGCTGTGGGACCCCCTAGGGGCTGTGGGTCGGGAGTGAGGGGCATCAACAGAGCTATTAGTATGGAGTTCAGGACTAGGATAGCAGGGGCTGAGGGTCGGAAGTGAGCGGCACCAGCAGAGCTGTGAGTCTCAAGCTCAGGACAGGGATAGCAGAGGCTGCGAGTCAGGAGTGAGGGGCACCATCAGCGCAGTGACTGGGGAGCACAGCTGGGGGCTGTGGGTCGGGAGTGAGGGGCTCCGATAGAGCTGGGGGAAGCCCAGAGGGCTGCGGGTCGGTAGTGAAGGGCATCAGCAGAGTTGTCTGCTGGAGATTAGGACTGGAATAGCAGGGGCTGCAGGTCGGGAGTGAGGATAAGCACTAGATCTGGGGGGAATCCAGAGGGCTGCGGGTCAGGAGTGAGGGGCACCAGCAGAGTTGTGAGTCTGAAGGTCAGGACTGGGATAGCAGGGGCTGCGGGTCGGAAGTAAGGGGCTGCGGATCGAGAGTGAGGGGCTCTAGCAGCGCAGTGACTGGGGAGCTATGCAGGTAGCCCAGGAGGCTGCGGGTTGGGAGTGAGCGACACCAGCAGATCTGTGAGTCTGGAGGTTAGTAATGGAATAGCAGAGGCTGTGGGTCAGGCATGAGGGGCACTACTAGAGCTGGGGGGAAACCAGGGAGCTGCAGGTTGGGAGTGAGGGGCACCGTCAGAGCTGTGAGTCTGGAGGTCAGGACTGGGATAACAGGGGCTGCGAGTTGGGAGTGAGGGGCACCGGCAGAGCTGGAAGGTGCCCAGGGGCTGCGAGTCGGGAGTGAGGGGCACCGGCAGAGCTGGAAGGTGCCCAGGGGGCTGCGGGTAGGGAGTATGGGGTACCAGCAGAGCTGTGAGTCTGGAGGTCATGACTGGGATACCAGGTGCTGCGGGTCAGGAGTGAGGCGCATAGGCAGCGCATGGAGGTCAGCGAGGAACCCAGAGGGCTGCGGGTTGGGAGTGAGGGTCACCAGCAGAGCTGTGAGTATGGAGGTGAGGACTGGGATATCATCCAAACTGATGGTAAGTGATACTCAGGTGAGCCCATGGCCAGTACATCCTGCTCCACCCACAGCCCGGTTGGAAGCCAGGACTCCTGGTTCTTATCCCCAGTCTGGGAGGGCAGTGCAGTCTAGTGGTTAGAGGAACGGATGCTGGGAGCCAGGCATGGGCTGTGACTAGAAGGGACCTGGGGAGGCCCTGATCCCACTCCTCCTCTCCCCCCGAAGGCCCCATCCTCACTCTGCCCTGTCTCAAGTTCCCATCCGCCCACATGGAGCCACGGGGAGAGTGGCAGGGGTGCAAATGTCAGGCAGGCAGGCGGGGGCCTTGGGGTAGGGGGCGAAGGGGCACAAGTGGCAGGGCCTTGGGGGAAGAGACGTGAGAGGCAGGCAGAGGGGTCAGGGGAGTGGAACAAAGGAGGCCTGAGGGTGGAGTGTGGGCGTGGCTGAAGGGGGAGTGTGGGCGGAGCTTTGGCAGGAAGAGGCTGAGTGGGAGCGGGCCTTGGGGCAGGGCCGCAGTCCGGGACCACCCCGCCCCCCCAAATGGAGGAGTCCCAAGCTGCCCATGGAGCCAGGACTCCTGGGTTCTATTCCTGGCCCTCCCACAGACTCCCAATTGGAGCTGGCGCAGGCCATATCGCCCTCCCTGGTGCCTCAGTTTCCCCATGTGTGAGACAGGTACCAGTGTGAGTGGAGGCAAAGCTGTGGAGAATCTACTCCCTTCTCCTGGTGGCTCCTTGTAGCCCTCAGTAAGCAGCCAACTGCTCCAGACCCTGGATCCCGTATGGGCAGACCGGGGCTGAGGGCTAGATCTGGGCAATGGAAAGAATAAATCCACTCTTATCCGACCCCACCCCGGGATACATGGCAGGGAGGCTGGTGTTGGAGGGGGCAGGGAGTCCTGCAGCCCTCGCAGGGGAGAAGGGGGGCGATTCCCCAGCTTGACTGCTGATGGCAGTGGCAGGGTGGGGGGCACTGGGGGATTGTGGTCTCATCCCAGCAGGGCTGGAGATGGAGCATGGCCTGCTGGGAGCTGACATCTCCTCTGTATGTGGGAGGGTGACACTGAGCTAAATTGTGGGACCCCTGCCCCCCCCCCGGGACAAGGGAGGGTCCTCAGCCTTGCCCGCTCTTCTCTCTTTTACCAGGATCTGTCCAAGCAGCTGGGCCAGGGCAGGCCCAGCCCCACCTTCCTCAATGCCAGCAGCTTCCAATTCTGGAGAGTGAAGTGGCCAGGGAGTGGGGGCCTCTCAAGCCCAGCATGGGGAGCAGGGGCCTGGACATTAGGGGGGCAAGGGCTGTGATGGGGGGAGGTGGGGTTGGAGAGAGGTCAGGGGGTGAAGCTGGGACACAGCAGGGAATGGGGCAAGCTTCAGGGAGAAAGTGTAGAGGGGGGGTGTGACAGGGGTAGGAGCTGGGGAGGAGGACAGGGGGGAGGACTGGGCAGACCATAGGGGGGCTTCTCAGAGGCAGTAGCATGGGGGGGGAGGCAGGGCGGGAGCTGGAGGGGGAAGAAACACAGCCGGGGGGAGGGACTGGGCAGACTGTTAGAGGGGGCTGCTCTGAGGCAGTAGCATGGGGGGGAGGCACGGTGGGAGCTCGGGGATGGGACACAACCAGGGGGGACTGGGAAGACCCTAGGGGGGGCTGCTCAGAGGCAGTAGCATGGAGGGGGCAGGATGGGAGCTGGGGGTAGGGGACACAGCCGGGGGGGGGACTGGGCAGACTCGGGGGGGTTGCTCAGAGGCAGTAGCATGGGGGGAGGCAGGGCGGTGCTGGGGGGGAGGGGACACAGGCGGGGGGGGTCTGGTCAGACCGTAGGGGGGGCTGCTCACAGGCAGTAGTATGGGGGGGGAGGCAGGGCGGGTGCTGGGGGGGAGGGGACACAGCCAGGAGGAGGACTGGGCAGACCGTAGGGGGGGCTGCTCAGAGGCAGCAGCATGGTGGGGACAGGGTGGGAGCTGGGGGAGGACACAGCTGGGAGAGAGACTGGCCAGGCCATAGGGGGGGCTGCTCAGAGGCAGTAGAATGAGCGGGGCAGGGCAGGAGCTGGGGGGAGGGGACACAGCCGGGGGGAGGGACTGGGCAGACTGTTGGGGGGGCTGCTCAGAGGCAGTAGCATGGGGGGGAGGCACGATGGGAGCTGGGGGATGGGACACAACCGGGGGGGGACTGGGAAGACCGTAGGGGGGGCTGCTCAGAGGCAGTAGCATGGAGGGGGCATGATGGGAGCTGGGGGTAGGGGACACAGCCGGGTGGAGGGACTGGGCAGACTGTTGGGGGGGCTGCTCAGAGGCAACAGTATGGTGGGGACAGAGTGGGAGCTGGGGGGGGACACAGCTGGGGGAGAGACTGGCCAGGCCATAGGGGGGGCTGCTCAGAGGCAGTAGCATGGGGGAGGCAGGGTGGGAGCTGGGGGGAAGGACACAGCCGAGAGTAGGATTGGGAAGACCGTAGGGGGGGTGCTCAGAGGCAGTAGTGGGTGGGGGGAGGTAGTGCGGGAGCTGCAGGGAGGGGACACAGCCAGGGGGAGGAACTAGGCAGACCCTAGGGGGGGCTACTCAAAGGCAGTAGCATGAGGGTGTTGGTGTCACTAGGCATATATCTAGGCCTCAGTGAACCAAAGTTCCTCCATGTTGAACTCTACTTGACCTAGAAAGCTAGCAGCTGTGAAATGAAATGTGTAACAGTAAGTTATCAGTTGCAGCACAGCTAAAACCGGTCTAAAGCAGTAGCGATAAGGCCTGTGCACCTTTAGCAGAAGGACAAGGTAACTTACAGAAGGAAAACTTACTAACGAGCTGCCGTGGCCAAGATTACTTAATGCACCTGCGCTTACATAACTGCGACAGGGGGAGGAAGGAGGAGGAGGAGGTGGGGGGAGAAAGAAGAAAGAGAAGAAAAACTTATAAAAAGGGTCAAGCCGCTTGTGTAGAGGTGCATGATTTGAGGCGTTCGTCTCCTTGCACCGCTTTGAGATCTCAAATAAACTTTGTTTGCCTCTCCACCCGGGTGTGTGTTCTTTGGGGCTTCGCACTCTGGGCACAAACCACTGTTGCTTGCCTCGAGCACCCTCTGTGTCGGCAACAGAAGGCAGCGCCCTGCCTCCCGCAGGAATGACTGCTCCCCAGTCCCCTCGCAGAGCCGGGGAGAAAACCCAGCGGCAGGCCCCCGCAGGAATGACGGCTCCCCAGTAGCATCGCGCAGCCGGGCAGTGAAGGCAGAGCCCTGCCCCTGCTGAAACGGCCGCCCCTCCGTCCCTTTGCAGGGCTGGGGAGGGAACCCAATGTGCCGCCCCCTCTGGAACGGCCGATCCCCTGTCCCCTTGCAGGGCTGAGGAGGGAAACCAGCGCCCTGCCCCTGGTGGAACAGCTGCTCCCCTGTCCTCTCACAGGGCTGGAGAGGGAAGGCAGCACCCTGCCCCCACTGGAACGGCAGCTGCCCAGTCCCCACACAGAGCCGGAGAGAGTCCAGCGCCCTGCTCCCGCAGGAAAGGCTGCTCCCAAGTCCCCTTGCAGAGCCGGGAAGGGAACCCAGTGCCCCACCCCCGCCGGAATGGCCACTCCCCATTCCCCTGGCAGAGCTGGGGAGGGAAGGCAGCGTCCTACCCCTGTTAGCACGGCTGCTCCCCAGTCTCATCGCAGAGCTGGAGAAGGAACCCAGCGGCCCACTCCCCAAGGAATTACAGCTGCCCAGTGCCCTCACAGAGCTGGGAGGGGAACCCAGCATCCTGCCCCCACAGGAACGGCCGCTCCCCAGTGCCTTGGCAGAGCTGGGGAGGGAAGGTAGTGCCCCTCCCGGAGGGGTGGACTCTCCCCAGCCCCTCTCAGAGCTGGAGAGGGAACCAAGTGCCCCGCCCCTCTGGAACGGCCACTCTCCAGTCCCCTCGCAGAGCTGGGGAAGGGAGGCAGCGCCCTAACCCCGACGGAACGGCCGCTCCCCAGTCCAGGGATGGGGGAGCTGGGGATGTAGCGGGGGTTGGAGCCGAGAGTTGGTTGGAGATGGGGCTGTGCCACTGCCGCTTGGCGGTGGGGGGGCCCTCCAGCTTTTATTTTTGCTCCACCCCTCGTGTCCCAATATTTCATCTTTGACATCTGGTCACCCTAGCCTGATATGAAGGAGGATGTCTGGACCAAGGGGCCAGGGACTGGCCTTTGCTAGAGAAACCACTGTCAAGTTTAGCCAATTAGGACAGTCAGCAAATAAGAACAACCTCAGGTATTAGTAACTGCTACAGGTTGCAAATTCCTACATGCAGCAGTTTCTGGCACTGCACCTGCACAGCTCTGCTCCCGGGCTCTTCTCGGGCTCCTGCTCTCTCCTTAGCTCTGCCCCACTCTCGCCCAGGCAGTTCCAGCTCACATGGAGGATGGGACCCCCTGGCCTGGTGACTCCTTCATTACACTGCCTGGCCTGTCAGTGCAGCTAACTTGGAGCTTTGGCCTCTCCCCATTGTCCCTGGGGACTGTCAGTCTCAGGGTCCTGATTTCCCATTGATCCTTCCCCCTTCTATTGGTGCTGGGAACTAGCCAACCAACCCCCCCCACACACACACACACTAAGTTTTAGTAAAGGGCCAAGAGCCCCCTTACACAAGCCAGCCCCATGAGGGTCACCGATGTGCAAAGAAGGCAGCACAAGCTGGTCCCATGGTGTAATAGGCAGCACTCAGGACTCTGAATCGTGTAATCTGACTTCAAATCTCAGTGGGACCTTGTGTTGGCTTGTGGTCATAGGCGGCAGGTTATATACATTTGTGGTGCTCGGGCTCCAGGAATATTCAGGGCTGGGGGCCCTGCTCCAGCAATATTTGGAGCGGGGTCTCTTCCCCTGGCCCTGGCCCCTGCCTGCCACCCCTCCCCCTGCATGTCCCTCCCTGACGCGCTGTGTCCCTGCCTGACAAAAAGTAGCGTGCGCCTGTCCGCTGCCTGCTCCTGCTGCTGGACTAGAGGGATTCTGGGCAGAACTGCTGTCTGCTTCCCCTGGGGTCCTAGTGCCTGCCCACCACTAATGGCAAGGCAGGCTGCCCTGAGCTCCAACCCTCATCCCTCTGCACCCTGATCCTCTGCCCCAGTCCTGAGTCCCCCCGCAGCATGAACCCCTCATCTCCCAGCCCCAGCAAGAGCCCTCATCCCCCTGCACCCCAATTCTCAGCCCTGCACTCCCTCCTAGCCCCAAACTCCCTCCCAGAGGCTGCACCTCTCACCCCTTCCTACAAACTCTGCCCCATCCTGGAGCCTGCACCCAAACTCCATCCCAAAGCCTGCACCCAGCACCCCTCCTACACCCTAATCCCCAGCCCAGGATCTGCACCCCAGACCTCCCCCCCAAATCCCCCTCCCAGAGCCTTAGGCAGGTGGGGGTGGAGTTGGGAGGCGGGTTCTGGGCACCACCAAAATTTCTACAGACTTGCCACCCATGCTTCTGGTAATGCCCCAGAGTTCAACTTTCCTGTCTCCAGCTGTGTAAGAGTGAATCTTTCCCCTCCTGCTGGGTGACTCACACCTCCTAGAGCCAGGTCTTTGGATGGGGTGGCCACAATGGGTTAGGGCTCTAGAACTTGCTGCTCTGATGGTAGGGGTTCTTGCTGCTGCACCTGATGTCCACAAGCTTGGCCCTTGTGCTTCCTACCACACTTTTCCTCTGGCCCACATGGCGCTTGAAGAAAGGAGTGCCAGGGCTGGGATTAATAGTCAGGGCTTGGCAGGAGGGAGGAAGAGTCCCAGGCTGGAGCCCCACACACCTTCCCTCCTCCGGGCACCTAGAGCAGAGGCAGCCCAGCTCTGTCCGCTGGATACCTCGGCAGAGTAGGTGAGTTCATGTAAATACAGTCTGGTCCCAAAGCCTCCTCCCAACCCTGGTCATCAGTAGCTGTCAGGGGAGAGCTCATTCACACCTCGCTTACAAATCATCATTTGAAATTCTAAGGTTGGCCAACACTGCCGAAGCCAATGCACCGACATTGTCAGCAAACACAACAGCTGGGTGAGGAAACCCGGCTTTGTCCAGACTTTCCAAACTTTTTTTACTTTCTCAGGTACAAGTAGTTTTCATACGTTGTATCTGCTTTTAAAGTGTGTTAACATTTCAATTTCCATTCAAATTTGCAACCAATGAAAACATTGGGAGCGCTGCATGTAACTACCTGACCACTGAGGGAGGGGGTGTTGGGGAAATTTGGGGAAGGGGGTGCACAGCCCCCTGACTGGGGGGCATATAGGGAATGCCCAGTTTCACTGAATTGAGTCTCCTACTGCAGCATCTCAGTAGGTTACATCAGAGAGGAGCTGCAGGGTCTAGGCAGTGGGATGCCTGTGCCTTTAAGATCCCAGCCCTGGGAAGCCCATGCTGAGAGGTGCTGCCTGTGAGAGGGGAAATAAAAAAGCCCTCTGCTCCCCCCACCCATGTTTGCAAACACTGGAGTCTCAGCCCACTGGGATAACTGTTACCCCTCTGCCCCTGCCTGTGCTGGGGTTTAACCTTCTGGCAGCGCCTCCCTCTGGGCTTAACTCCGGCTCCTTTCCCCCTCCCTGACTTTGCCCTTCAGCCCCTCTCCTAACTCTGCCTCCAGCTGCTTGACCCCTCAACCAGTCAATTTCCGCCCCCTGCTCAGACGTTGGCCACCCCCTCCTCTGATTTGCCGTCCTTTGTCCCTTTTTAATCTCTGTAAAAGTAGGGGGTGCTGGGTCCAATTCTCTGGAGGGAGGGCTGGATGCCTGGCCCCTGCCTGCCCAGTGCTCAAAGTGCCCCATGATCTTGTGGATGTTTGCCAAGTGCTGCAGGGTCACCTGAAGGGGGAGAGAGACACGGTTAGGAGGTGACACAGCCAAGGGTGCCTCACCCAACACTGAGATGCAGCCACCTCTGGGGTGAGTCACACAAGTCAGCATATGAATTTGGAATAAGAAACACACTGAAAGGACCGAGGCTGCTGCAGGAGGTGGAGAAAACCAGAAAAAGCAGTAGCCCTGGATCCCAGCCCTGCCCCTCCCCCACTCTACCCCCTAACCTCCACTCACCTCCCACATGTGAGGGAAGAACCCAGGAGTCCTGGTCCCCAGCCTTGCCCACTCCCATATTTTGATATGGCTCCAAGCAACAGCTGCCCCCACAATTGCAGAGCAGTGCCATGGGGCACACCGGGGCCTGCCTGTTTGCACAGGACGGGCAATGCCAGTGCCCCAGGATGGGGAGAGACGATGCTAAGGGAGAAGCAGGCAGCAGACAGCTCCCATGACAGAGAAAGAAACGTTAGGGGGTGCTGTGCTGCAAGGAGTGAAGGGGGTTGGCAGGGAATGGGAGGATCTTCCCTCACAGCAGGTGCATCTGTCTCCCTCCCAATTCATCCCCAGACCTACCCCAGCCCAGGCTAATCCCGGCCCAGCTACAAGGGTTAAATTTGGCCTGGACTCCCCAGCTGCTGGGGGAGGGGCGTGGGGCTGGGGAGCATGAGCCTCTACTCCCCCTTCCCCAGACACAGTTGCATGGGCACAGACCAAAGGAGCCTGTAGCACTGCTGCCTAGAGGAAACTGAGGCACCAGCCACTGACAGACACATCATGGCTCTCCTCATCCTCATCCTCTTTTCCATATACAACCTGGCCAGGGGAGGAGGGGTAAACTCAGGGCAGTGGCATAGTTAACCTGTGGAACTCCTTGCAAGAGGATGTTGTGAAAGCCAAGACTATAACAGGGTTCAGAAAAGAACTAGATAAGTTTATGGTGGATAGATCCATCAAGGGCTATTAGCCAGGGTGGGCAGGGATGGTGCCTGTAGCCTCTGTTTGCCAGAAGCTGGGAATGGGCAATAGGGGATGGATCACTTGATGATTCCCTGCTCTGTTCATTCCCTCTGGGGCACCTGGCACTGGCCACTGTCAGAAGACAGGAGGATACTGGGCTAGATGGACTTTGCCTCTGAACCAGTCTGGCCGTTCTTATGTCTCCCTTGGAGCAGCAGTGACCCCCAGTGGGCAGTCAGAGTAATGCACAGAAGGAGTTTTGCTTGGCGCAGCAGTGACACCAAGTGGCCAATCAGGGTAACACACAGAGCATGTCTCCCTTGGAGCAGCAGTGACACCAAGTGGCCAATCAGGGTAACACACAGAGTATGTATCCCTTGGAGCAGCAGTGACACCTCTTGGTCATTCAGGGTAATGCACAGAAGGTGTTTCCCTTGATACAGAAGTGACACCCACTAGTCAGGTGGCGTAATGCACAGCGTGTGTCTGCCCTCTACGAGCAGTGACACCCACGGACCAGTCACGGTACGGCACAGAGTGTGTTTCCCACCAATATGGGTAAGACACAGAGCATGTATCCCATGGAGCAGCAGTGACACCCAGTGACCAGCAGGGGTGGCATCAGACTCTTCTCCTTTAGTGGGGGACCGAGATGAGCTAGACAAAATAAATTGCGGGGCTAAGCCCCCCATCACCTGGCCCCACCCTTCACGGGGGCCATGCCTCTGCTCCTTCTCAGTTAAAGGCCAGGCTCATCTCCTCTCCCCCCAGCCAGGTTTACAGCAATACAACCTTTATTAAAATAAAATAGTAAACATAGTTTACTTTAAATAATCTAAATCTGTCCAAATTTTAGTATTAAATCCAAATGTCTCTTAAAGATCCCATCAGTAAACAAAACCTAAATGAAAAATTGAAACCAAAAACAAGGCTTAATTTAAAACCCTAACATTAAAAAAACTTTGTTTTTAAAAATATAAACTATCAAATGCTGTAAATTAATAATTTCACCATTTTATCATAAAGGTGTGCTACAGCAGGATGGTTAAAATAACATAAAATAAATAAGCCTGACCACTAAAACCTCCTATAAAGGAATTGAATCCTTGAATACTAGCCAAACCTGTATAAAATATGCAGAACTATGTCAACACTGGTGTTGCAGGTCTGCCATTCCATCCAGCAAATGTCAATTAAAAGCTCCATTCCAAATAAAAAACCAAAACAACCCAATAAACCAAAATGGTCACAGGCTGAAACAAACCTACATAGAAGCAAAATTAAACCTGTGCCAACATTGGAACAAATGATGTAAATTTCTCATTCTAACTTCTTGTTTCTCCCAGGAGGAAAGTGTCTTGCACCCCAGTAACCAGGCTGCCACTGCAGCTTTCCTTTCACTAAATAAGATTTTTACCAAATATAAATTGCCCTCCAATTTCTCTAAGAGAAATTGAAATTGTATCTTTGCACTAATATCCCAAGTGTGCAAGTCCATCCCCTCAGAGCAGCCCCACACCCTGAGGCCAGGGGAGAATCCCAACTGGTTTGTGCATATGTAACTCTGGGGCCTGAAGCTGATGAGAGAAAGGGAAGTGAGCCATCTTGGAGCTTTCTGATACCACCTGCAAGGGAGCACAGGGATTTGACTGAGTGACATCCTGGCTAATTTTCACCTTGTTCTCTGCCAGCAGGCTCCACTAGAGAGCTCGGGAGTGATTTGACCATGGCAGCACCCTATTTACATATTAAAAGCTGGCATTTTGGGGCCATTGGGGTGAAATGTGAGTACTTTTGGGGATGGGACCCACATGAGAAGGGATGTGGACAAACTGGAGAGAGTCCAGCAGAAGGCAATTGTCATGATATAATTCCCCACTCTGAACCTTAGCGTCCAAAAGATGGGGTATCAGCATGAATTCCTCTAAGCTCAGTTACCAGCTTAGAACCTGTAGCGCTGCCACCAACCAGGAATTCCAGTGCCTGGTACACTCTGGTCCCCCCAAAACCTTGCCCAGGGACCCCCAAGACCCAGTCCCTCCGGATCTTAACACAAGGAAAATAAAACCTTTCTCTCACCGTTGCCTCTCCCAGGCTTCCCCTCCCTGGGTTATCCTGGAAGATCACTGTGATTCAAACTCCTTGAATCTTAAAACAGAGAGGAAAATTCACTTTCCCCCCCTCCTTCTCTCTCCCCCTCCCAGACTCTCCCTGAGAGAAGAAGTAATCCTAACACAGAGAGAAAATTAACCTTTTTCTCCTCCTTCCCTTCTTTCCCCCCACCAATTCCCTGGTGGATCCAGACCCAGTCCCCTGAGGTCTCACCAGAATAAAAAAACAATCAGGTTCTTAAACAAGAAAAGCTTTTAATTAAAGAAAGAAAAAAACAGTAAAAATTATCTTTGTAAATTTAAGATGGAATATGTTACAGGGTCTTTCAGCTATAGACACTGGGAATACCCTCCCAGCCTAAGTATACAAGTACAAATTAAAATCCTTTCAGCAAAATACAAATTTGAACTCCTTCCAGCCAAATACACATTTGCAAATAAAGAAAACAAACATAAGCCTAACTCGCTTTATCTACCTAGTACTCACTATTCTGGACATATAAGAGACTGTATCAGAGAGATTGGAGAGAAACCTGCTTGCACGTCTGGTCACTCTCAGAACCCAGAGAGAACAAGAACCAAAAACTAACAGCACACACAAAAACTTCCCTCCCTCAAGATTTGAAAGTATCCTGTCCCCTGATTGGTCCTCTGGTCAGATGACAGCCAGGCTCACTGAACTTGTTAACCCTTTACAGGCAAAAGAGACATGAAGTACTTCTGTTCCATTAACTCTTAACTATCCGTTCATGACAGGGGACCATACACACTAATATAGCAGTAACCAGTGCCGCAGAGCACAAAGTCTAGCAGTAATGCCCTCCCTCATCAGAGCTCCAGCACTTTCTGTACTCACACCACGAATGTGAAGAACAAGACTCCAACCCCATCCTTCTTCCCTGGCCAGGAGGCCCTTCCTCCAATCACCCTCTACCTATTGAGCTATCCTAGAGTTGTTAATGTGCATTTCCTGAACATCCACCATGTCCAAGTCCAGCTGCTCCAAGGCACTGAACATCAAGCACCTCCTCCTGGGCCCCTAAATCCCTGCCACCTTCCACATGGCCATTTTCACAGATGCTCCTTCCCTGATACTGCCCTTGCTCAGCTGCACAGAGGAGCTTCCATCCCCAATCCCTGCCTGTCACTGCCCAGCAGCCCTCTGGCACCATTCCTGAGGGTCACCCTGCCTCACTCTCTTCCTGCCATGTTGGGAAAGACAGCTCTCATCATTAAAGGTCAGGTTGGCCAACTAGGGGCAGAAGCCTGTTCTATGTTTTCCTACTGCAGAGCCCAAGATCAGGGCCTCACCTTCAAGGCTGCCCAGAGTGGGGGCAAGTGGGGCAATTTGCCCCAGGCCCCGCAGGGACCCCATGTGAATATAGTACTCTATAGTATTGCAACTTTTTTTTATGAAAGGGGCCCCTGAAATTGCTTTGCCACAGGACTCCTGAATCTCTAGAGCAGCTATGCTTGCCTTGGGTGCAGGCACTGCTGTGCTCCCAGAAAACAAGCAGCTTCTGCACATAGAGGGATGAAAGGACCTAGCAAAGCCCAGAACTGAACCACGTACCTTTAGATTTTCACTGTAATGCTCACCCAACTGAGTTACTTTGGCAGTTCTGTAGCAATATCTTGGTCTGTTGCTTCTCTGTCTGAGATGTTTTTGTAGCAGTTGCGCACAAAAAGGACATCACTGGGAGCAGCACAGGAAGACAAGGCTCACTTTAGCCTGCTTTGCTCGCTTCCTCACCCTGTTCCTGCCTGAGTTCCTGGGTTGACCTGGTGGCGGAAGGGGACTGGGGGCCAGTGGAGCAGGGAGGAAGTTGAGTTGGACCATGAGCTAGACTAGACCCTGGCACCGAGAGTGTGGCCACCACTTGCCTCCCCACCCTGTTGTCCTGGCTTCCCCCACTGGGCGTCATTTCAAGAGGGAAGTGAGGCTTCTGCCTCCCCTCCTCGATTTTCACATCACAGAGGAGTGTGACCAGGAAAACGAACAGCTGCTCCACACCCCCACTGGAGGAACCCGGCGCCCTTAGCTGTGGTGAGTATGAAGTGTCTGTTGGCTGACAGGGCCTGTCCCCCAGGAGCTGGAACAGCAGCTGCTGCCTCCCCCTCAGCTCCAGGCTGTGGGAAATGCTCATTGCCTGGCTGCATGGGCAGATGCTGCTCCATGATCTGGAGAGCGTCTGTATTGCTCTGTCAACCCCCCGTCTTCACTGTGCTAGTCTGGTAAGGTCCCAAGTGCCCCCTCCTGCCTGGCAGCTGAAAGTCTGTGCAGACATCAACCCCCTGCCAGCCCCACAGGCAGCAGAAGCGCCAGCCCCCCGAGCACCACAGGGGCACTCAATGCACTTCCTGTGGGGAAATGGTTCCTTGGCTTCCAGCTGCTAGAGTGAGAGCCAGGAGAGAGCAGTGTCTGGCTCACCGTGGGGGAGAGAAGAGACCTGATGAGTGCAGATCTCCCTCTGTCTCCCCCGCAATGCTGGTCAGTTTTATTGTCATTGTGATAGTCAGTGCTTCCCTTCAGGGCCGGCCCAGAAAAAATCCCCCCTTTTTCTCCACAGGCCCTGCCCCCACTCCACCTCTTCCCCCAAGCCACCACCCCGTCCCTTCTCTTCCCACCCTGCACCTTCCTGTCCCATTCCTCTCCCTCCCCCACCTCTTCCCTCTCAGCCCTCCAGCACCTCACTGAAAAGCTGAGCACCTTTTGTTTCTGTAGCCCTGTAGCTCCCATGGAATCGCCGACTTCACTCCTTTCACACTCTAGAGAGAGGAGCAGAACCAGGGCTATGGCTGATCTATGGGGCACCAGGTGAGTGGCAGAGGCTTCAGGTGCTGAGAGTTTGCCTGACCCCTCAGGGACACAGTGTGAGGTGGTGTCCCAGGGATCTCTATGAAAGGAACAGAACAGGATTTACTTGGGGTGGGGAGAGAATTGAGAGTGTCTCAGGGGGTTGTTGAGGGGTATTGCCCGGGTGAGAGACTGGCTAAAACACAGGCCTTGCTGTGAGCAAGATATGAACCTGCGCAGGGGAACCCTATTAGATTTCAACTCTAACACCTTAACCCCTCAGCTATCAGACTGGTGAGTACAAAAATGCCCCAATGCCAGAGAAATTGGTAATGAATCCAAATGCCCAGGCTTGAAGTCATCTGAACTACAGAATTCCCACAGCAAACCTGGCTCCCAAAGCACAGGGAAGATTTGGGGTTTGTTCTCTTTACTTAGCCATGTGCAGTCACACGGAGAGCGTGTTTAAAAGTCTCCCCTCCCACAGAGCAGGAATGGGAAATGATTCTCAACTTGAAGCTTGATATGAATGAGGATGTCTGGGCCACAGGGCCAGGGACTGGCCTTTGCTATAGAAACCAGTGACACATGGAACCAGGCTAAGGAAAATGTTTCCTGGAGTCAATAACTGGATTAGCAGCAGTATTGTGCAGAGAAATGTCTCACACGAGGAGTCAGCACATTGGTGGTTTGGTAGCAGAAGTCACAGCTACAGCGGAGGAGGTCTAGCTTTGGTTTCTGGCCAACAGAGGGATGAGTTTTATTGTCTCCAAATTTCAGTAGAAAAATTCAGACCCAAACTGTGTGGTGGGGGTTTCTCTGGTTTGGTTTGTTTTTCTCATTTGAAATGTCCTTGATCATTTTTCTGGGAAAACTTTTTGGACAAGGCCAAGGAAGAGTCAGAACAATTACAAATCTCCATGGGAGTGAGGGGGTCTCTCAGCACCAGGGGAGGGGTGGAGATTTTCATGGAGGGGAGTTGAGGAGATAAATGAGAGGCTTTTGCTCCAGCAGAGGGATCAGCTTGGCAGGTTCATTTTTACCAAGTGAAACCCCCACCCGTTGCTCCTCTGCTGGTGCTGCTCCACCTCAAACCCCACTATCACCCCCAGCATGTGACCTACAGCTTCCCACTGACAAAGCCCTTATCTATCAGATACAAAATCCCTGTCTGCCCCTTCTCCCAGCTGAGCCCTCCCCCCACAGAGCCCAGGACAACCCCTACCTAGCCATGCCGGGGAGTTGGGCTTAATCTTCAAGGCCGAGCGCAAAACCTTCAGCCAGGGACATTTCGCTCCCTTCTCACCTCAGCCCAAGTGGCAAGGGAGAAATGGAAGAGACACACCGGCTCAAAGATGCCTCCCTCCCACTTCTCTATAGCCTTCTCTGATGTTATTAATATAAACTGGGACTGTAGAGATCATTGCTGCCACCACTGTTATATATGTGCAGCAAATATTGTGCAAAGGGTGGCATGTGAGGTGTCTATGACAAGGTTATGATTTGCTGGTTATAATTATACTAGCTGTATGTGTGTACCATTTTTGTATTTGAAGTTATGCATATGGGCTATGTACTTGTATCTCAAATGTATTTGATTCCAGGTAGCCTCAGTGATACATTTGGTCAGCTTCTTGGGAGAGGACTATTCTCAGGAAGTGCCCAATCAAGAAACGCTTCACTGACACTGGACTTTGGGAGACACCAATCCACATCTGAGCTTTCCTGGGAACATTCAAACTAACATGTAAACAACGGTGCTGGCCTGCAAACTGAGTCATGCATGGACATGCGATTTGCCCATGTGACTCCAGACTCCATCTTGCTGCTGTGATTTTCACAGTAAGAATGGAGGACAGTTCCCATCACTGCACAAGAAGAGCAATGGAAACATTCAATACTGAAATGTGATTTGTGACTGGGAGAGGTGTGAGAGCTGAAAAAATCCAATGCGTTTGTTCATGTCAGACGTGAGAGATCATCTGAACTAGTCAAAGCAGTGTCCAGATCTCAGCAGTCCTCTGCTTCTGAGCACCTCTCCCCCTTGTATCTAGCTTGTTCTGTAGCCCTTCTCCAGCTCGGTCAGAGACTGACCTGAGCTCTCGGCTTTGTGTTCCACCTGACTCAGGCCTGGTCTAGGCTGACATAACTACAGGGCTCAGGGCTGTGAAAAACCCACCCCCTGATGTAGCTGTGCCACTCTCCCCCCTGCTATAGATGCGGCGGTATTGACAGAAGATGCTTCCATCAGCCTGGCTGCTGTCACTTTGGGGGTGGGGTTCCCGCAGTGACATTAAAACCCCTTCTGTGGCTGTCAGCTGGGTCTCTACTGTGCCGCTCTAGTCCCGTAGCACAGACCTGGCCTTGGTCACTGCTAGTCATGTCGCTGGAACCTGCTTTGGCAATAAAACTCCTCCTCTCCCTCCTTCCCCCTCTTTTCCTCTTCTCTTCCCAGTTTACACCGCTGAGCCTGAGCTCAGAGAACCTGGCCCTGGACTCCCTGGGCCACTTGGTTATGTCACAAATGTGATGCAGATACTTGAGTCAAGTGGGAGTGAAAAGGAAGAACTCAGCTGCCTGCCCCTCTGCTTAGCCTCTCCAAGGCCTGGAGTCCTGCTGTGCCTGCAGAGCAACAGGAGCGGCTCTCTTGAGATGGTCTCACCCGTCCATCCCGTCAGTGGTGAAGGGGTCTCCGTGTCGGGGGTGGCGACATGGAGGGAGTGTGGTGGCAAGATGAGTAGGGGGGAGAGGGAAGCTGAATGAAAGCAGGGATCACTGTGCGCTTCTGTAGCAGGTTTCACCCAAGGGGAAGGTGACACTGCAAAGGTGGAAAACCTGAGACACAGAGAGCAACAGGGACTTGTCTGGGCTCCTGGCTCCCTGGCCTCTGTTCTGGCCACTAGACAACACTACCTATGCTCGGCTCCCTAGAGTTAGGTGGGGATACAGCTTTAAAAGGTATGGGCCATATCCTCAGCTGGTGTAAATCCGCATAGCTCCACTGACATCAATGACACAAGTTTCGAGCAGCTGAGGATCTGCAGAGTTTGATTGAAAACTGGGAGAATGAGTTAAGACACTTGCTCATACAAGCACCATCATTCCCTTCTCACGGGAGGCTGAAACAGCCCTGTGGCAAGGGAGGGAATTAGCCCCGAGAGGGGAATCCTTTTGGCCCTCTTCTGCCTGGAAGGGTCATGGAGGGGCAGGACTGAGGTGCTTTGGCAGAGTTTTGAGAATAAGTGCTGAGCTGAGTAAGCAGCGAGTGTGAACGTGACTGACAGTCCTGGCACAGAGGGGAAGGCAGCCAGGAAAAAAGGAGAAATTCAGCCACTGTCCCTGGGTAGGTTTGAACCACAGTCCTCTCAATTAATAGCTGAATCTACTGACCCATTGCACCACAGAGACACATATGTGTGCTAACCAAGGCTGCTGCCTAGAAGCCTGCACATCTGCCTGCCAGCACTAGTGCTCACAAGGCACTAGTGTGGATGCTGGAGGCTGGGTGCTGGCTGCTGCAGGTAAAAAGCCAGCAGAGTGGTGCAGTGGAAGCATGCTAGGTCCATAAAGCTGCAGTTAATGGGTCAAAGCCATCTTCTGCTGTGGGCCCATCTCTGAGCAGCTATGTCAGGGACTCGGGCTTAATCCAATGCAGAATCTTTATTTGTGTATGTTTCGCTCCTTTCCCACTTCTGTCTAAGTGGCAAGTGAGAAACAGACGAGACACGCCTGCCCAAAGACGCCTCCCTCCCACTTCCCTGTAGGCCGTGCAAAGCCCTTGGCCTGCCTCATGCCTCGTCAGGAAAGCGCGGCCATGCTGCCCAAGCCTGAGTCACGTGCGCAGCCTGGCCCACCACGGCTGACGGAGTGCAGAGCTATGCGAGTCAATGGAGGTCGAGTCAGGAGACTCAGCTCTTTCCCCTGACAGCCACACACGCTGCCTAGCACCCAGAGAGCCTCCCTTGTGTTCTCCTGCAGCAGCTGCCTGCCGGTGTGGGTGGGAAAAGAGGACCAAGAAGCACTGCGGCCTGAGGCCGGGACAGGAGGCCCTCACCATGCCCAGGCAGCCAGAGAGCTCCCTGGCAGGCTGACACTTCAGCCACCTCTTGCCCTAGGCTCTTGATGCTCTGCTGGTCACAGCCTTGCTTGAAGGCCCAGAGAGGGGGAGAACAAGCAGCCCATAACAAGCACTGCAACTTAGGAGGTGTACACATCTGCAGGGCATCACCAGCGCTGCAACTCCCTGTTTGCAGCGCTGGCCGTACACCCGTTGAAACTCGGGTGTAGAGGATCCAGCGCTGGTGATCTAGCACTGGTCATCAGGTGTAAACAATCACCAGCATTTTTCTTGACCTCCGTGGAATAAACAGGTATCCCAGCATACCAGAGGAAGCCTCTCTGGTAATCAAGCAGGTCTCCTTCCCCGTGGTTTGCAGGGGGGTTCAGGGAACGCGAGAGCAAACTGCAGGGAAGCAGGTCTCCTTCCCCGCGGTTTGCTCTCGCGTTCCCCTAACCCCCGTGCAAGCAGATCTCCTTCCCCGCGGTTTGCAGGGGGGTTCGGGGAACGCAACAGCACACCGCGGGGAAGGAGATCTGCTTGCAAGGGGGTTTGGGGAACACCGGAGCAAACCGCTGGGAAGGAGACCTGCTTGCAGGGGGGGTTCGGGGAACACCGGAGCAAACCGCTGGGAAGGAGACCTGCTTCCCCACGGTTTGCTCTCGCGTTCCCCTAACCCCCCTTGAAGCCGCCCAACAGCGCTGCAGTGTGGCCACATCTAACACCACTTGCAGTGCTGGTTGCTGTAAGTGTGACCACTCTGCAGCACTGGCCCTATACAGCTGTACTAATACAGCTGTAACAACCAGCGCTGCAAAATTGTAGATGTAGACATACCCGATGATTTGAAGGCATCGAGAGAGGGTGGGGATCTGTCTCTCTCCACTGTTTAAAGACTGAGCTGATTAGGCTCCATAGAGAGTCTTTTGTTCTGTTAAGTGACCACTGCAGCTGAAATCACTGACAATCAGGTCTAAGTGCTTAGTCCTGTTGTGGGGCCAGTGTTCCTGTGGGACAGCGTTTTTGTGGAAGAGACAGCCCAGATTGCACTAGCAGCAAGGTTCCCCCAATGACAGCTCAGCTGAAATGACTGAGAGCTGGTGAAACCTCAAGAGACCAACTCGCAGAGGTCACAGGGGCAGGTGGCAGCAGAAGGTGACTGCACAGGGCCATTGGCAACAGAGCGGTGGAGTGAACGGTGGCACAATGAACAGCCGTGGGCAGCGCAAACAGTGAGCAGCTGGAGGAACAAGCTAGGTGCTTTCTTGTCCCCCACCTGGAAGGTATACTCACGTGAAAGCACCTCTGAACTCTGAGTGTATTCTCCACTGACCAAGGACAACACCGGTGAGTGGGCTGCGGGGGAGGGAAAAGTTAAATAAACATTTGTTTGTTGGACTATATTTTAGTCACTTTGCTCCAGAATGCTAGATTTGTGACTGGGAATGGAAACTTATATAAATATGTTTCCTAGTAGGCCAAGATTTTTAAAATGCGTTATTTGCCAAGGTTGTTATCTCACATTGTTGCTATCTTGGAAGGTCGTGATGTTGGAGAGTTTCTGTACTAAACATTTTTATTATTATAATTAATTTTTACAATAAGAATGGTCATACTGGGTCAGACCAATGGTCCATATAGCCCAGTACCCTGTCTTACAACAGTGGTCGAGGCCAGGTGTCCCAGAGGGAATGAACAGAACAGGTAATCATCAGGTGACCATCCCCTGTTGCCCATTCCCAGCTTCTGGCAAACAGGCTAGGGACACTCGGTGTTGCATCTGTCCCCATCTTGGCTAATAGCCACAGATGGACCTGTTCTCCAGGAATTTATCTAGTTCTTTTTATAATCCTGTTATAGTTTTGGTCATCACAGCATCCCCTGGCAAAGAGTTCCCTGGGTTGACTTTATATTGTGTGAAGAAGTACTTCCTTTTGTTTTTTTAAAACCTGCTGCCTATTAATTTCATTGATGACTGCTAGTTCTTGTGTTATGTGAAGGATTAAATAAAATTTCCTTTTTCACTTTCTTCACACCAGTCAAGATTTTGTAGACCTCTGTCATATCCCCATTAGTCATCTCTTTTCTAAGCTGAAAATTCCCAGTCATTTTAATCTCTCCTCCTGTTTCATACCCCTGATCATTTTAGTTGCCCATCTCTGTACCTTTTCCAATTCCAATATATATTTTTTAGGATGGGTGACCAGATCTGCACACACTATTCAAGGTGTGGGCATACCATGGATTTATATAGAGGCAATATGATATTTTCTGTCTTATTATCTATCCCTTTCTTAATAATTCCCAACATTGTTTGCTTTTGTGACTGTTGCTGCACATTGAGTGGATGTTCTCAGAGAACTATCCACAATTACTCCAAGATCTCTTTCATGAGTGTTAACAGCTAATTTAGATGCGATCATTTTGTATGTATAGTTGAGATTGCTTTGCAATGTGCATTACTTTGCATTTATCAACATTGAATTTCATTTGCCATTTTGTTGCCCAGTCACGCAGTTTTGTGAGATCCCTTTGTAGCTCTTCGCAGTCTGCCTGGGACTTAACTATCTTGAATAGTTCTGTATCATCTGCAAATTTTGCCACCTCACTGTTTACCCATTTTTGCAGATGAATATGTTGAACAGTACTGGTCCCAGTATTGACCCCTCAAGGATACCACTATTTATCTCTCTCCATTCTGAACACCTATAATTTATTCCTACCCTTTGTTTCCCATCTTTTAACCAGTTACTGATCCATGAGAGGACTGCCCTCTTACCCCATGATGGCTTGCTTTTCAAAAGTCAATTTAAATTAAATATTTTTAAATGTATATTTTTTTAGAAATCTAGACCTGTTATGTGTTTTGGTGTAACTTGCATTATTCTTATGTTAAATTTGCATAATCCTAACAAAACATTTACTTTATTCATATCTCTATTATTTATCTCATTGGTCCTGACACCCCCCCTGTAAATTCAGACACTCCCCCTAATTTCAATTCCTGGGGAAACCACTGCCAGCAGCCCTCTGGCGCCATTCCTGAGGGTCACCCTGCCTTGCTCTCTTCCTGCCATGTTGGGAAAGACAACTCTCATCGTTAAAGGTCAGATGAGCCAACTAGGGGCAAAAGTCCATTCTATGTTTTCCTACTGCAGAGTCCAAGATCAGAGACTCACCTTCAGTGCCACCCAGAGGGGAGGCAAGTGGGGCAATTTGCCCCAGGCCCCGTAGGGGCCCCAGGAGAATACAGTATTGCAACTTTTTTTAATGGAAGGGGTACCCAAAATTCCTTTGCCCCAGGTCAGCCCTACTCACCTTGGGTGCAGGCACCGCTGTGCTGCCAGAGAACAAGTAGCCCCTGCACAAAGAGGATGAAAAAAATCTGCCAAAGCCTGTGATTGAACCAGGGACCTTTAGCTTGTCAGTCTAATGCTCTCCCAACTGAGCTACTTTAGCAGCTGTAGGGGATTTTTTTGGCCTGTTGCTTCTCTGTCCAGGATGTTTTTGCAGCAGTTGCACACAAAAAGGATGTCATTGTGAGCGGCCCATGAAGACAAGACTCACTTTTGCCTGCCTTGCTTGGCTCGACTTGCTTCCTCACCCTGTTCCTAGTGCCTGGGTTAACCTGGTGGTGGAAAGGGACTGGGGGCCACTGGCGCAGGGACGAAGTTGAGCTGGACCCTGAGCTAGACTAGACCGTGGAGGTGAGAACCTGGCCACCACTTGCCACCCCACCCCGTTGTCCTGGCTTCCCTCACTGGACGTCATTTTGGGAGGGAAGTGGGGCTTCTGCCTCCCCTCCCCGATTTTCACACGGCACAGGAGTGCAAACAGGAAAATGAATGGCTGCTCCACACCCCCACTGGAGAAACCCAACACCCTTAGCTGTGGTGAGTAAGAAGTGTCTGTTGGCTGACAGGGCCTATCCCCGATGAGCTGGAACAGCAGCTGCCACCTCCCCCTTGGCTCCAGGCTGTGGGAAATGCTCATTGCCTGGCTGCATGGGCGGATGCTGCTCCGTGCTCTGGAGAGCGTCTGTATTGCTCTGTCAACCTCCCGTCTTCACTGAGCCAGTCTGGTAAGGTCCCAAGTGCCCCCTCCGGCTCGGCAGCTGAATGTGCAGACATCAGCCCCCCTGCCAGCCCCACAGCCAGCAGAAACCCCAGCCCCCCCAGCACCACAGGGGCACTCAATGAACTTCCTGTGGGGAAATGGCTCCTTGGCATCTAGCTACTAGAGTGAGAGCCAGGGGAGAGCAGTGTCTGGCTCACCATGGGGGGAGAGAAGAGAAATGATGAGTGCGGATCTCCCTCAGCCTCCCACGCAATGCTGGTCAGTTCTATTGTCACTGTGATAATCAGTGCTTCCCTTCAGAGCCGGCCCCAGAGGGATCCGGGGTCTGGGACAAATCCCCCCTTTCTTCTTCAGGCCCTGCCCCCACTCCACCCCACCTCTTCCCAGCTTGCACTATTCCTCTCCCTCTCCCACCTCTTCCTGTCCCTGCTCCTCCCCCTCCCCACCCAGTGCCTCCTGCACCCCACTGAACAGCTGATCACTAGAAAGTGGGAGGTGCTGAAGGGAAAGAGGAGGAGCTTGTCAGCAAGGCCTGTAGTGGGCGGGGGAGGAGCTGGCTGCCAGTGGGCGCTGAGCACCTATTTTTTCTCTGTTGGTTCTGCAACCCCATAGCTCCCATGGAGTCGCTGACTTGGCTCCTTTCGCACTCTAGAGAGAGGAGCAGAACCAGGGCTATGGCTGATCCATGGGGCACCAGGTGAGTGGCAGAGGCATCA
>NW_022059855.1:0-59738 GCF_007399415.2 Gopherus evgoodei | reverse complement strand
GGGCAGAGAGAAGCTTGTCTGTGTCTGGTGAGTCGAAGGAATTGGTCTTCAGATACATAATCGCACCAGAGCCATAGAACAGCATCACCACTATGAGATGGGAGAAGCAGGTGGAGAAGGACTTCCTCCTGCCTTCCTCTGAGCGCATCCTCAGGATGGTGGAGATGATGGAGACATAGGACATGAGGATCAGCAAGAAGGGGAAGGTGACAAAGAACAAAACACTACCTCTCCTATTTTGGCTTGAAGCCCAGAAAATGGTTCCAAAGCAACCAATGTGTAGGGATGTTGAGATATTGGAATTTTGGTTTGGATCTTGGTCAACCTACCAAAGGCCAGGACTACTTAGATCAATAGGAAGCCAGAACAATTAGTTTTTTGCAGTATTGGGACCTTTGTATGTAGCTGTAGAATTAATCTTCTCCTTGCTAGGAAGCAGGTTGTTACCTTTTCTTTCTTTGATCATGTGCTCCTCCTGATGTATAAAAAATTATTTCTAGAGAATAGTTTGGGAAAGGGGAAATATGGGAGATACTTACTCTTTCTGAGATTCTGCTGTTGCTTGTACTTTGTTTGGATAGAAGGTAAACACCTAATGTACAGACATATAAACCTGGACTGGATGAAATTTTCTATGATACATCTTGTGTGACCTTAATTCTGCCACCTTGTGTGACAGAGTTTGATCCCTTATGTGTTAAGGAATATATAGCCTTAGTTTTGACTTCATAAGCAAGGCATGATGTGCAACTTTAACTCTGCACTCAGTGATAAATAGAGAAGAGACAAGGATCAGGGGTAATGGATATAAAACTGAATATTAAGTGTAGGTGCTGGACACGGATAGATCCTGTGGTTCTCTAAGGCTCTCTAGGTCCCAGACTGTCTCTCAAAGCCTGTGCAGCCAAATTTCACCTCACAGGATCTCCTTGAATCTTGAGATGGAGTAAGTATTGATGGAATAGAGAGACCTCTGATAATGTGCACAATGCTGCATCTCCAGAAATAATGAATTCACTCTTTTTGTCTCTCCAACTTAATTTTCAATGTGGTTATATCACTATCCAGCTTTCAGATCTACAGCTGTGGTGTCACACTAGATTTACACTGATTCACTTATTGATTTCAGTGGCCATACTCTAGAATTATACAAATCTCTATGACCTCAGAAGATGGACCAGAAAGGAAGTGTGATGCAATGGTTATGGTGTTAGTCTGGGACTCAGGAGACGTGCATTCAACAACCTGTTCTGCCACAGATTTCTTGTGTGACCATGGGGAAATAACATAGGCTCAGTTTTGAAAGGTGTTTAGATATTTAAATCAATGGGTGTTAGGACTTTTGAAAATCCCACTAAGATCCTAAATACCTTTAAGTATCTTGACCCTTGAGTAAAAATTTTAAAAGGACATCAGTCCCAGATTTTTTAAATTATTTAGGTGTTGCTGTGCTCACAATTGCAATGCCTAAATGATTTAGGAGCCTAAGTCTCATTTTCAAAAGGGATTTAGGCACTTCAGAGATAAAATCTCATTTACAGTCAGAGGGATTTAGTCTTCTAAGTGCCTTATTCTCTTTTGAAAATGAGACTTAGGCTCCTAAATCATGTAGGCATTGCAGTTGTGAGCACAGCAATGCTTAAATACCATCGTCTAATAGCTTTAACAATCTTAGGGACAGATTTTCAAAGGTATTTATTTAGGTACCTAAAGATGCAGATAGATGCCTACTGGGATTTACAAATATATCTAGGTGAATGAGAGTTAGGTACTTAAACTGCTTAAGCATTTCTGAAAGTCCCGTTAGGCACCTATCTGCATACTGAGGCACCTAAACACCTTTTCAAATCTGTCCATTGTGATTCATTGCTCCATCTTTAAAACTGAAATTATAGCATTCTCCTACTGCAGAGAGACAGTGTGAGGTTAAATCCATTAAAAATTGTGAGGTGCTCAGGTACCATGTAATGGGTCAGATAAGGGCCTAACATAGATATATAACCCTTAATGTGTTTCACTGTTGACATAAAAAGAATTGAGATGGAGACATTTATAGTCAATCATATTCCTTTATTCAACAGAATCTTCTTCTGCTCACCATTCTCCAGAAGGTGCCCTTCACCTCTTTGTTCCTCAGGCTGTAGATGATGGGGTTTAGCATGGGTGTGATGACCGTGTAGAACAGAGAGAGAAACTTGTCTGTGTCTGGTGAATAGGAGGAATTAGACTTCAGATACATAATGCAAGCAGAGCCATAGAACAATGTAACCACCATGAGGTGTGAGGAGGAGGTGGAGAAAGACTTTCTCCTGCCCACCCTGGAGGGGAGCCTCAGGATCGTGGAGATGATGCAGACATAGGACATGAGAATCAGCATGAAGGGGAAGATGGCGAAGAAAAAAACCATGATGAAGACAGCCATATCATTGCGGAAGGTGTCTCCACAAGCCAGCTTCAGCAGTAGAGGGATGTCACAGAAGAAATGATTAATCTCATGGGATCTGCAGAAGGGTAGGATGAATACCGTGCTGGTGTGACCAAAGGACATGAGGAGACCACTGAGCCAGGATCCCGCAGCCAGTCCAGTGGACACCTTCCTGTTCATAACCACAGGGTAATGCAGAGGCTTGCATATTGCAACATAGCGATCATAGGCCATGGACGCCAGGAGAAAACACTCTGAGCCACCAAGGAAAAAGGTGAAATAAGTTTCCATAGCACAGCCAATGAAAGAGATGGTTTTATCCCCAGAGAGCAGATTCCTAAGCATCTTGGGGACATTGACTGATGTGTAGCACTTCTCCAGGAAGGATAGGTTCCTGAGGAAGAAATACATGGGGGTATGAAGAGTTGGTTCAGCCAGTGTGAGGACAATGATTAGAAGGTTTCCAGCCAAGGTGACTATGTAGGTGACCAGAAACACCGAAAAAAATAAATACTGCAGGCTGGGAATGTCAGAAAAGCCCAGGAGAATGAATCCAGAGATTGTCGTGCTGTTTCTTCCCGTTGTTTCTTGGCTAGTTTTCATCCTGAAAAAGAAAAGGAAACAATAGGCTGTCACAGAATACTTTCCCCCGCTCCGCCGTCCTCCACTGTCATACAATTTCTCCAGATAATCTGAGTCTTCCTGTGAGTTTTAGGAAGCTAAGAATTTTGTCTTTTTACAATTTGCTGCAACCTGTGTTATACCAATGGAATAAAAGCCAGCAGGATCTTATTAAAGGGGAGAAGGCAAAATGCCGTATTTATTGTGAATACAAAAAGAATCTGAATAAGCAATCAGTTATAGCTATAGCATTTCATTCTCTCACACATTCATTCATTCACACAAAGTTCTGCAAGGTAGTTATAGTTACCAGCCTGGAGCTTGCTCATGGCACATCACTGGCCAGGTAGCCTGAACACGAGGATGGACTCAAGTCTTATCAGGTGCGCACCTGATGCTCTTGGCGGATGGTGGCAGAATCTGACTCAAAGTTCTCAGTCTCTAGGTTCTGTTTTTATAGGAATTTATCCCTACACCAGTCTATGGAATCCTCTTCATCATGCTGCTTTTATGTTTGAAGTGATAATCAATCACTGTTATGCTTGAAGTGATGTTTAATCAGCAGATGGCCCATCCATGACAGCTTGGTGTTAGCTTTTTCTTCAATTCTTTGCCCCCACCCCTTCTGTCTTTGGTGTGCTTGGGTGCTTGAGGGTGGATTGCGGATTTCAGTTTGCCCTCGGAGTCACCCAGTCATTTCACTCCATGCATTCTTCAGCCAATTGATGTTGGGGTTGTAATTCTCAGGCTGGCACCTTAACCTTTAATTTTTCATTTCTTATTCAGTCATACATACAATCACACTCCAGTGTATATCCTGTCAACATCTGCATTTTAATCCTTTAACATAACCATTCTCAAATCAGTGGGACATGGCAGACTTCAATAAGTCTATTTATCCCACTTGTTACATTTAAAAGGAAACAAATAACATAATCATGCTGGAGTGCATGTGTGCGTGGAGGGGGGGTTATACTGGAGTTCAGGAAAACAAAGTTGTACCAGCCATAAAGGACAACTGTTATCTTGTTACTTTTAGAACAAACTCTTAGACTCTGGATGTGCTTCTACAATTAACACAGACTCAACAGGTTAGTTGAAAAACATATTTCTTTTTAATGGTCAGGCCAAATTTTGGGGTCTGCTCAAGTTCTGGGGTCTGCTGTGGAGTCACTCTTTCCTATATTTCCCATATTAGAAATTTACCAGTTATTAATCTAGTCCAGCACCTGTGTATCTACTTCACTAATGCTCAGAGCTGTCCTGTGCAACACTTCTTAGAACCTGAATGAATATCTAATAAAGTTTGAATTTCTGAGTACTCTGTGCTGGATCTTAGAGCAGTTCAGTGATGGATGTTTTATATGGCCTTTACCCATGGATGCTTTCCCCCCCGCCCCAGTTTTGCAACTAAAATGTGTTATGAGATCCTGCAAATTTTCAAATAAAGTTAATTTGGGAGTGAGCGGGGATGTATCTCATGAATCCCTTAACCAAATGACTCCAGGTTTAGAACACTATTTCTAACCTACTCCATCTAATTTTCAAGTGGGTCTGCCTATGCATGTGGACTTTGGGCACTTTGAAAACTCACCTTTCAAACAGACAGCTCTCTGTAATGTTAACTTTGACGCAGTCCTATAAGGCCAAAACTGTAAAAGGGACCAGTGAGTTTGTGTGACTCTTCTCTCCCTCACGAGCTGAATGCAAA
This sequence comes from Gopherus evgoodei, assembly GCF_007399415.2. Classification (NCBI taxonomy): domain Eukaryota; kingdom Metazoa; phylum Chordata; order Testudines; family Testudinidae; genus Gopherus; species Gopherus evgoodei. Next base: position 54,981 of record NW_022059855.1, on the reverse strand, counting down.
TGGAATTGCTTTGGGTCTGATTCACCCCTGAGTTTCTATAGCATTATGCCCGTATAGGTCCAATAGGCCAGAATCTTCTGGTGTAAATTAGTTATGTGGATTTACACTACCCTGGAATTTCAAAGGAGCTGCACTGGTCCTAAAACTGGTGTAGTGGAGTACAAGTAATCAAGACCTATTAGGATGTCTGAAAATCAAGCTAAGTTGTCACAAGTTGGTCATCCAAAAGTGGAGGCACTCAATATCTGTGGTAATTTGGGTCTGGGCTCATAAAGCATGGACTGCACAATGCATAGTACCTGATATATACTAAAGGGAAATTACCACTGACCTGAATAGAAAAGGATGTGAATCAAACCCTGCATTGCAAAAAGCTCAAGATATGATGTGTTTGAAATGATTCCTAACTCATACTGTCCCAATCTACACCCGAGATCCTACCACCCCCATATTTGAGGTGTCTGAAATTCAAATCCAACTTAAGATCAAAATTTTGCAACTGCCCTCTATCTTCAAATGACTAAAAAAGCAGCAATTTTGTTATGGAAAAAATGACCTGCTAATATGGACATTCATATTATTTATATATGTATTTGTCAAGGACCAACAATATGCTTGGTGCTGTGCCAACTAAATTACCAATATATGACTCACTAGAAGAACAACTCAAAAACAGCAACAATCCAGATGCCTACAGATCCTCTGCATGGAATGATCACATTTGCAAACTCCTCACCACAGTGACATGTGCTAAGAGAAGGCAGACTTCTCATCAAATACAGAATTGGGGATCACAAACTAGAAGTGGAAACTGGGAGGCGCAAAAAAGTTTAAACACAGAGAGTATTGATGAAATTTTTTTGGGGGGGAGGGGAATTGGATTGACCCAAAACAAAACAAAAAAAATCCATATTTTTCAGTGGAATGAAAAAGTCAAAAACGTTAATTTTAGGTCAAACAAAACATTTAGTTTCACCCAAAATGAAATATTTCATTTAATTTTTGAGGAGTCTTTACTGTTTTTAAAACACAAAATGGAAGTAAAATTTGAAATTAAAAGTCATTCCAAGTTGAAAAATCAAAACGTTTCAGTGTTTCAAGATTTTTTTGAGGGCGGGGTCCAACATTTTTCTGAATTCAGTCTGAATTCATGAACTGTTTTGCTTGACCTGAATACACAGTTTTTAGTGGGAAGAAGTTCCATCTGAAAAAAATTCACCCTGCTCTGGCAGTGATAATGCAGCCAATGTGATAGAGGAAAGATTGTGATGCAGAGACACTTTCACCTCCAGTGTACAAAATATGAGAGAGAGCAAGAGATTCTGCAAACTATCAAGAACTATAAAAGACATCTTATCAAAAGCAAGGTGGAAAAAGTGTTCTCAAACTCTGGGAGAAATGCAGAGACAATATCATGACACCTACCTAATGGGCCGTTGGTCCAGAGCAGATTATGAGAAAGGGACACAGTGGATCATACTCCAAATCAAAGCTAATATGAAGATTTTTTTCCCCTTGTGGAAAATTTAGATAAAAAACAAAGACACTTTTATTCCAGAATAAGAGCATCCACACCAGGAGTTAATCAGGAAAAACTATTTAAGAATAACCGTCTCCATACACAACTGTGTAAATCTTTATGGGAGTGGCTGAATGAATAATCCCACTGAAGTAAGGGATTGCAGAGCTTGATGCTCAAATGCTCCTAGAAGGAAGTAGCATTAAACAGTTGGAAGAAGAGCATGAACTTAAAATTGGAGAGTTTTGCACTTACGCGAATTCGGGAGCATTTCTGTACAGTCCTCACCAACTAGCTGCACCAAGGACCACTTCCTCATGCACAGCTGGAACAGAGAGTGTTGATCTCTTCACTCACTCCAAAGAATGCATTGCTTCGTCAGGCAGGATGGCAGTTTTTATTATTTATCTGCACTGTCCCCTTTGGGAGCTGAACTCCCAACCATTTTGTAGTCTGAATTACTCCATGACGATGATAATGATTTGTAATGCAGTAGCACCTAAGAGCTCCAATCATGGACCAAACTCCCATTGTGCTAGGCACTATATAAACACATAACAAAAAGACAGTTACTTCCCCAAAGACCCTACAGCCTAAGTAATGTGTTAGTATAAGATTCTTCTGCTTTGATACAGTATGCAGGGGAACTCTCACAACAGAGTATGCATATAGTACTATATATTATTAATTCAAATTGTGTTTTAAAAATTAACTATTACTGATTGCCACAAAACAAATGAGATCAGAACTCAGTTAGTTTTATGGGAAGTGCTAGCAATGAAATAACAGAACACAAATCCCACTGCTGGTCAGTTTGGAGATTTGAAGATAAGTTTGTTTGACTTTTCATGGGCCTTATTTAACATGTTGTAGAACAGTAAATTGACTCGTTTCCTCATGATTTACATGAGCATGAATATTGAAGGGCCCCAAGATTAGTGTCCCATTGTGCTAGGCACTGTACAGACACATTGGAAGAGACACTTGCAGTCCTCAGAGGCTTAAAATCTAAACATCAAGACAAAGGTTGGGTGGAGGGAGAGGAGGTGGAGAAACAGAGGCCCAGAGAAGAGAAATGACTTGTCCCAAGGTCAGCAAGCAGGAGCGTGGTTGAGTCAAGAATAGAACCATATGTTTTACCTGTGAGACACACTGCATCTACCTAGCTAGTGATCAGGAAAACATTGATAGGCAGCATGGTCTAGGGGTAGGACACAGGAGTCAAGAAATTTGGGGTTTGGTTCTGTTCAAAGCTCTGCCAGTGTATCTCTGCTATGCAACTACGTAAGATGGTTTACCTTTACCCCTTCCTATAGCTACACCCAGATCTGCCTGTGAGAGGTATGTAATGTTGGCAGCAAGGCCAATAGTCTCCCCTTCCTCGCATTCAGAGTGTAAATGCAGCTGCATTCTAGCCATAGAAGCATTCGGGTCAGGACAAGGCCACCACAAGAAGCTGGGCTCTTTTTTTTTAACTCAGTCTTTTATGGAAGGTGATGTCATCTGATGATGTAACTGTAAATTCCATAACAGAAGATACACTACTCAAGTGTGGGAAATTGCAGGGCTAGGCCCTTCACGTTCAGGAAATGAAGTTGCACACTCCACTCCTCTCCTGGGCAATGTAGCATAGTGAGCTAATCCATTTATTAAAGTTTACCATGACTCAGTTTCCACACAAATATTCCTTTATTGATCCAAAGGTCACTTGGTGTTGATTACATCCCAAATACAAATACAAGCATATGCCCATCTCTACTGTACCTCCTAGCAATAATTCAGTTATAAGCATTAGCCAAATACCCAAAAGAGGATCAGGCTCGGGAGATACTTTACCATCATCACGTGACTGCACAGGGGTGAGAAAAATCTCTGACAAAGAAACCACTACATACCTTGTCTTTTATATACAATAATAAAGAAGTGATGTCATTGCTGGATCTTGACACCTAGCTAAAGCCAGAAGAGGCAGTTAGGGCTGAACCCTTATTTCTGACCCACTCAAGACAAGATTAATTATGGGGCCTCTTCCTTCAAGATTTTCTTCTTATTTTGCCATATTTCTTCCCAGAAACTGGACTAAGCATTTTTTAACAACCTATATAGCATTAACCAAATTAACCATATTTTCTTTATTTTGATGACCTCAACCCAACCCTTAAATAAGATACTGCTGTATTTCAAGGGTCACTACTAGTTTAACACAAACAATCCTTTTCTTTTCTCATGATCTCAAGTCTTTTTGGTCACATACTTTTTGGGACTATTGCTCATGCTAACATCCAAACTCAGTTTAAAACCACAGTTGACTCAGGCCTGATGTAGGCCTGTATTCCTGCACAGCCTTAACTCTGCCCACTTGTGGGATGCAGCATTTGCATGTAATCTTGGGGTAGCAACTGCTTTGTATCCAGTTGTGCTCTCTGTGAATGCATCTGTTAATGTGAAAGCATTATAACCCACCTCACGGCAGGATGTGGCTGGGGGTGCTGTGCTACAGGAGCCCCTGGAGTAGAGGTGGGCAAACTGTGGCCCCGCGGGCCACATCCAGCCCGCAGTACCGTCCTGCCTGGCCCTTGAGCTCCCAGCCGAGGAGCTGTCCTCCTTCCTCCATAGCTCTGCTGCTGCACGGGCAGTGCTCTGGGCAGCGGGGCTGCATGTTTCTGCAGAGCAGCGCAGCAGCATGTCTGGCTCCGCAGCTGCTAGACATGCTACTCTGAGTGGCATGGTAAGGGGGCCAGGACCGGGAGGTTCCAGGGCTCAGGGGACTGATTGGATAGGTGTGGAAGTCCCAGGGGGCCTGTTAGGGTGTGGTTGGATGGAGCAGAGGTTCTGGGAGGGCGGTCAGGGGACGGGGAAGGAGGTAAGGGGTTGGAAAGGCGTGAGAGTCCCGGAGAGCCTGTCAGGGGGTGGGAGTGTGAATAGGAGTCGGGGCAGTCAGGCAACAGGGAGCGGGGGGGTTGAAGGGGCAGGGGGTCCCAGGAGGGGGCAGTCAGAGGACATGGAGCAAGGGGGGGTTGGAGGTTTGAGGGGGGCAGTCAAGGGGTGGGAAGGGGGAGGGGTGGATAGGGCGCAGGGGCAAGGCTGTTTGAGGAGACACAGGCTTCCCTACCCGGCCCTCCATACAGTTTTGCAGTCCCAATGTGCCCTCAGGCCAAAAAGTTTACCCACTCTTGCTCTAGAGTCTCCTAGACCGGTGGTTGTACCATGGGCGTGGAGGCAGTTCTTTTGGGCTCTCGCCCTTTGTGGGTTGGCTGGAACATGGGCACATTTTGGTAACAAGTAGGATTGCACTGCTAGGGTGCCAGAAATGCAGATGCAATTACCCTCGACACCATGGCTGTAAATTACGACACAGACTCATAAACTGAATATGCAATCCGGCCCCTAAGGGCCATTGAGTACAGAGGTATGATGGTGGGGATCTTCAGCCCTGAGCCAGGGATTCTCACTTCAGAAGCATTGTGCACTTCCCTGCAGATTTCCTGGGAAAAACCCAAACTTTTTATCCCCAGAGAAAACTGCATGCGGGCAGCTCCTATTGGCTGAAATCCAAAACAGGAGCATTAGCACTGGCCTAAGAAGAGTCCGTCTGCTTGTCTCTGTTTCTTTACAGGGTCTGCTGAGTCAGTCTCATTGTTTACACAGACAGTGTAGAACTGCTGTGTTGAGAGACTCAGAAACACCATTAGTTCCTCAACCTTCCGCTGGCCTTGTGAGCAGAGCCTGGGACATTAAACTCACACTTAGGGTAGGTCAAAATTTTTCTATTTTTTTTCTGACAGAAAATTGGGTTTCTGCTTTTCTCCCAAAATTTCAATTGTCAGAAACAAACAAAAATCAGCAGAAAACTGATTTTTTTGTTCATTTTTTACTGAAAAATATTGATTGCTCCAAATAAAAATATTTGTCAGGTTTTCATTTGTTTTTTAATGTGTAACCCTCTCTTCCCTGGGCACCTGGTGTTCCTGCGGATAATGGAGATCCTGGGGTGATCCCGAAGGTGGTATTGGATAGGTGGGAAGCTTCTCTCCACCCATCTGCAGCATCTCTCTACTCATAGGAAGAACGACAGTTGACGGTTCCTCCTCCTGGATTTGCATTGTATACCTGTTAGGGTGCCTTGGTAGATTCCAGGTACAACTCCAGCCTAAACCAGCAACAGGCCTCGCAGATAAGGGAAAATGATACTTAGTGCTCTACAGAAAGCATTAAACCCAAATTGGCATGAGGAACAGCTTTACTTACAAGTAATATAACGAGATACAATGACAATGCAGTAGAATAGAAGTACTCACCGCAATTACTGTGACTAGTCAATAGGTGGCATCACAACAGTTCAGCTAATGGTGGCAACATGAATGTAAACTTAACCACTACTTCCAAAACAGAGGTTTATGTAAAAACTGAGCTTAAACTTACAGAAGAACATTGACCAGCAAAGAATTCCCCATGGTAGAGGGGTAGGGGCGGGACGAAATCCTCACTGGCATCACCTCACACACTTTCCCTCTGGAGGGATGGAGGCCAGAGCCCACCAGCCCTGCAGCTTAGCTGACCAAAGGAGGGTTAGAGAGAAGAAGAAAAGATGAACCATAGCTGAGCTGTGCAATGGGAAGGAACAGAGTGGGAAGCTCAGTAGAGAGAGTATTATCCTGCTGCTGACCGCAGTGTAACACTAGAGGGCACTGTGCCATAGGAGGTGGTATGGGTGACAAAACAGGTGGTGAGCTGCTCTTCCAGTGGGTGCTGACCACGATACCCAGCCATGCTGCAAGGACTAGGGTGGGGGATCTATAGGGGGCTCTCCCCTCTGACAGTCAGTGGTAAGCCCAGTGCCCCAGTGCAGTGCTAGGGCATGCTGTGCTGCAGGGACTAGGGTGGGGGCTCCATGGGGGGAGGCTCTCCCCTCTGTGCTACTGTTGATACCAATTTCCTAGGATTTGGCAAGTGGAAGATGAGTGGCAGGATGCACCATCTTTTGGCTGAAAAATAACAACACCAATGTCCTTTACTTTGTAATTTCTATGGCTTGGATTTTGAAAGAAGCCTAAGTGAGTTGGGCACCTAAATCCCACTGACATAGGAAGGTTGTTGGACACCTAGAGCCCTTAGGGGTCTCTTGAAAATACCACCGTCAATGTCCCCTATACTCAAGGTTTCAAGTCTGGCCAAATGCCTGATCTGTCAGCTTCCTCCTCATTTCCCCCTCTCTCCATCTTTTCATTTGGATTCAGTCATTGAGCCATACTATTTAAAGCCACAAGGGACCACCAGATTATCTAGTCTGACCTCCCATGTAGCACAGGCCACCAGCACCTGCTCACTAACCCCAACAACCAAAATGAGACCAAAGTATCACAGCCCACAGGAGACTAGACTATGATGTGCCACAGACAAGGGACAGGAGGCAGCGGTGGCTTCAGGGCCCACCACGCCAAGTGCTTGCCTGGGGCGGCAAGCTTCGGGGGGGCACTCTGCCGGCATTGTGAGGGCGTCAGGCAGGCTGCCTTCAGCGGCTTACCTGTGGAGGGTCCGCTGGTCCCGCAGCTTCAGAGGAACTCCCACAGGTCCTGCCGTCCTTGAGGCGGCAAAATCCCTAGAGAATTTGGTACTGGAGAGTTGTCTGGCTACCAACTCTCCAATCCCAAATTCTACAGGCCACTTCCCTCAGATCCCACTGAGGAATACACTAAGAAACTACAGCATCTACTCAGGACACTCCCTACACTAACACCAGAAGAAATCAACATACCCCTAGAGCCCCGACCAGGGTTATTCTATCTACTACCCAAGATCCACAAACCCGGAAATCCTGGACGCCCCATCATCTCGGGCATTGGCACTCTCACTGAAGGACTGTCTGGATATATGGACTCTCTACTCAGACCCTATGCCACCAGCACTCCTAGCTATCTCCGCGACACCACTGATTTCCTGAGGAAACTACAATGCATTGGTGACCTCCCAGAAAACACCAACCTAGCCACCATGGATGTAGAGGCTCTCTACACAAACATCCCACACACAGATGGAATACAAGCTGTCAGGAACACTATCCATGATGATGCCACAGCACAACTGGCTTCTGAGCTCTGTGCCTTTATACTTACACACAACTATTTCAAATTTGATGACAATATATATCTCCAGATCAGTGGCACTGCTATGGGCACCCGCATGGCCCCACAATATGCCAATATCTTCATGGCCGACCTGGAACAACGCTTCCTCAGCTCTCGTCCACTCACACTCCTTCTCTATCTACGCTACATTGATGACATCTTCATCATCTGGACCCATGGGAAGGAGACTCTGGAAAATTTCCACCATGATTTCAACAGCTTCCACCCCACCATCAACCTCAGCCTGGAACAATCTACACGGGAGGTCCACTTTCTTGACACCACGGTGCAAATAAGTGATGGTCACATTAACACCACCCTATATCGAAAACCCACCGACCGCTATGCCTACCTTCATGCCTCCAGCTTCCATCCCGGGCACATCACACGATCCATTGTCTACAGCCAAGCACTGAGGTACAACCGCATCTGCTCTAACCCCTCAGACAGAGACCAACACCTACAAAATCTCCACCAAGCATTCTCAAAACTACAATACCCGCATGAGGAAATAAGGAAACAGATCAACAGAGCCAGACGTGTACCCAGAAGCCTCCTACTGCAAGACAAACCAAGAGAGAAACCAACAGGACTCCACTGGCCATCACATACAGCCCCCAGCTAAAACCCCTCCAACGCATCATCAAGGATTTACAACCCATCCTGGACAATGATCCCACACTTTCACAGGCCTTGGGTGGCAGGCCAATCCTTGCCCACAGACAACCTGCCAACCTGAAACATATTCTCACCAGTAACTGCACACCACACCATAATAACTCTAGCTCAGGAACCAATCCATGCAACAAACCTCGATGCCAACTCTGCCCACATATCTACACCAGCGACACCATCACAGGACCTAACCAGATCAGCCACACCATCACTGGTTCATTCACCTGCACATCCACCAATGTAATATACGCCATCATATGCCAGCAATGCCCCTCTGCTATGTACATCGGCCAAACTGGACAGTCTCTACGGAAAAGGATAAATGGACACAAATCAGACATTAGGAATGGCAATATACAAAAACCTGTAGGAGAGCACTTCAACCTCCCTGGCCACACTATAGCAGACCTTAAGGTGGCCATCCTGCAGCAAAAAAACTTCAGGACCAGACTTCACAGAGAAACTGCTGAGCTTCAGTTCATCTGCAAATTTGACACCATCAGCTCAGGATTGAACAATGACTGTGAATGGCTTGCCAATTACAGAACCAGTTTCTCCTCTCTTGGTTTTCACACCTCAACTGCTAGAACAGGGCCTCATCCTCCCTGATTGAACTGACCTCGTTATCTCTAGCTTGCTTGCTAGCAGACATATATATACCTGCCCCTGGATATTTCCATTACATGCATCTGAGGAAGTGGGTATTCACCCACGAAAGCTCATGCTCCAGAACGTCTGTTAGTCTATAAGGTGTCACAGGATTCTTTGCTGCTTTTACAGATCCAGACTAACAGGGCTACCCTCTGATTCTGGGATGTGGGAGACCCCCTTTCAAGTTCTTCCTCTCACTGTGGAAGAGCAGGAACTTGAACGTTGACCTCTCACAGCTCAGGTGAGTGCCCTAAGCTCTGTGCTGTCTGGAGTGTGTCTCACTCTCTTTTGAAAGGCTTCTTTTTCATTCCAGCATGGACTGAAAACAAATTTTGAAACTTCCGTTTTTCACAAAATAGAATTCTTGTTTTCTGGCCAGCCCTAGTGATCAATCCAGTGAGCCACATGGTCTCCTACTGTGCTGTCATCCTCTAGTGGCTGGGTTTCATGGAGGATAACAGCCTGATACTGCTACCCAGCTGACACTTCTACTCCTTTACCTCAGTGGTAAAAGGCTGTGCCTTGTGTTGAGGCTTCCAGATTCAGCCTCCGCTGGTGACTTCTAGTGGGAATTGGTATCTAAATACTTTGGGGCCATTGGATGAAGGAGGAAAGAGGAGAGCAGGATAGCGTGATAATTTTTACGGAATCAGGTGGCTGGGTAGCAGGGAATGATGTGGGGGAAGGGAGATGTCTATCTGTTGTGGAAGGGAACTTCTCCCCTTATTTCTGGGAGACGTGCCCCATAAACACCTGCAAAACAAACTCATTATCCTTCAAAGTCCACCTTAAAACTCTCCTTTGCCGTGATGTATAGAAAAACTTGACAACAACTAGGCTGCTGGGGTGTTGAGACCACTCCCTGTTATTCAGACCAGTATTGTTTGCTTGTACTCCCCTGCTGGTCTATCTGTATCCATGTGTTTGTACAGCACCTCACCCAGTGGAGTCTTGATCCATGACTAGGGATCCTATACACTATGGTAATACAAATAAAATAATACTAATAATGGAAATGATTTAGGGATTTCAGTGGAAAAACAAGTAAACGGGACCTCCTAGTGAGATGCTGCGGCATAAAAAGAGGATCTAGTGATACTCACAAGGTAACAAATTTAAAGCTCAGGAAAATATATACTTTTTGAAACAATGCATGGTGACTCACTGCTGCGTATCACTGAGGTCCAGGAGTAACTGTTCAGAAAATGGATGGATTTTTATTAGGGCTGTCAAACTATTGCAAAAATTAATTGTGATTAATCACAAGAATAAAAGAAATCACAACTATTCGCAATGTTAAATAATAGAATACCAATTTAATATTAGTACTAGTAATTTAAATAATAATACAAATTAAATAATATTATGTGAGCACTGTAGACTTTGTATTCTGTGTTGTAATTTAAATCAATATATTTGAAAATTTAGAAAAACATCCCAAACCACTTATAATAAATTTAAATGGGTATTCTATTATTGTTTAACAGTGAGATTAAGACTATGATTAATAGTGATTATTTTTTTAAATTGAATTAATTTGTTTTGAGTTAATTTTGGTTAATTGACAGCTCTTTACCTCTTTTGTCCTGAGCAGCTAGCCAAAAAAATCAGGGTCTTGCAGGTTGCTCCAGTTAGGACATTGTGATGCTGGAGCCTGCTGTCTTTGATGCAATCATGTTTATTTACCAAAAATGTACAAAGTCCTGTTTCCCTGACCATTGGAGGAATCAAATGACAGGAGACAGTGTCCTAGATCACAACAACCAAACCACTTTCAGCCAGAACCCTGAGAAAATGCAGACACATAATTTCACTGTCCTCCAGATTATTACTATTTATTGCTTTTATTAAAGGAGCAACTAATAGCTCCAACCATGCTAAGAGAGATCAGGGCTCCACAGTGCCAGATGCTGTACAGACACACATACAGTACCACTGGCCTAAAGCAATCTAAGGCTTAGATTTTCAAAGGTGTGTATTTATTTTGAATCCTAATTTTCTTTTCATTTTGTTTTTCAAAAACCTAAAATGTTTGTTTTTGAAATTTTGATTTTTTGATTCCCACCCCCACCACTTTTTCTCCTCTTCCTCTCATTCTTTCACCCCCAGTGGGAAAAAAAAAGGAGGAAATGTTAAAAAACAGGGTAGAGGGGAAACATCCAAAAACTGATTATTTTTTCTAGGTTTTGAAAACAGAAAGAAAGCACAAGTAGATGTCTGAAAATAAATCAAAAATCGTATTTTTCCATTGAAAACAAAATCATTGAAATCAATCAGTTTTTACAAAGTATTTTGATTTATACAATATTGTCTTTTTCTATGAAAAAAAATTATGACTAGCTCTACCCACATTTTACATGTAACGCCAATGGGTACCTTTGAAAAGGCCAACCAAGTGATTCTTAGAAGAACAATTTTCTCTATAAGGTTCACAACAGAGCCCCTTTTACCTCCTTGTTCCTCAAGCTGTAGATGATTGGGCTTAGCATGGTCATTATCACTGTGTAGAACAGGGAAAGGAACCTGTCCCAGTCCAGGGAGTGGCTGATATGAGTTGTAAGTACATAACGCTAGCAGAGCAGTAGAATAGCGCCATCGTGATGAGGTGAGAGGCAGAGGTGGAGAAGGCTGACACCTGTCCTCCACCAATGGGATTGTAGACGAGCGGACTTACCCCTGCAGCACCCCCTGCTGGTGACTTCTGGGAATTAGCTCAGTCCCAGCCAGGAGCACCCTCTGCAGGCCAGTGATCCACCTGTCCTCTGCTGGCCCCCGTGCCCCTCTCTGGACCCCGGTGCTCCTTTAACTGGGTCTCCCCCCCTCCCAGGGGAACCCCACCCCACTGTCCCCACTTTGCCTCAGTATTGGCTACTGCCCAGTCATTGTCTAGTCCCACGCCCTGGGGCAGACTGCATTATCAGCCATTCATCATAGGCAAAGGGAGTTTGGACAGGCTGCTTTTACCCGCCCTCTGGCTGCCCCTCTGCAAGCCCAATACCTGGGAGGCCTAGAGCCAGGCCCTGCAGCCTGGGGAATTGCTAGCCTAGGGCTTCCCAGCTCCTAAGGCCTTTCCCCAGCTGTGCCTTCCCCTGGGTTCCCTGGGTGAGTTCCCCAGCAGCCAGGCCTGTCTCCCTCTCCAGTCACAGAAAGACTCCTTTTTGCTTCTGGCTCCCCTGGCATTCTTATACCACATTGTGGCTCAGTTTGGGGCATGGCCCCCAACTGCAGCCACTCCTGTCATCAGCCCAGGCTTCTGGCTCCAGCTACGGCCCCTTCTCAGGGCTGCTTTTAACCCCTTCAGGGCAGAAGCTGGTCACCTCCCTGCTACAGGGAGCGCTCTGTCTGCTTGGGCTGCCCTGCTGGCTGGAGCGTTCCCCCCCGCCTTCTCTGGCCTGGTCTACACTACGCTGTTAAACCAATTTTAACAGTGTTAAATTGATTTAACGTTGCACCCATCCACACTACACTGCTCTTTATATTGATTTAAAGGGCTCTTTAAATCGATTTCTGTACTCCTATAAAATGAGAGGAGTAACGGGTAAAATCGATATTACTATATCGGATTAGGGTTAGTGTGGACATAAATCGACGTTATTGGCCTCATTATTTTACAGTAGCTACCCACAGTGCACTGCTCCAGAAATCGACACTAGCCTCGGACCATGGACGCACACCACCGAATTAATGTGCCTAGTGTGGACACGCTCAATTGACTTTATAATATCTGTTTTATAAAATCTGTTTAAGCTAATTTGAATTTATCCTGTAGCGTAGACGTAGCCTCTGGCTGCTCTGCTGGCTGGAGCTCCTTCTCCCTTCCTGGGCTGCTGCTGCTGCTGCTGACTGGAGTGCTTCCCTCCTGGACTGCTGCTGCTGAGCGAGGGGTGGGGGGGCCTTGCTGGCCAGCCCCCACTCCTCCACCTCCGGAGGGAGAAGCCAGGACCCCCATTGCCACCACCAAAGCCACCACCACCTGTGAAGGGTCTTTCCTGCCTGGCCACCACGATTGCTGGAGGAGGAGCTGCTGCTGCTGGCACTGTGTTCACCTGGGGAGCTGCTGGAGCCTGGAGGAAAGTGAGGACTGAGAGGACCACCGGCTGCTGGGGGAGCATCCAAGACACTGAAGACCGCCGTGGAGGGGGCCTTTCAGGACTGAGTGACTCTTTGACTGTGCTCTAGTGGTGGGGGTGTAGACTGTATTTGTGGGAGCACAGGGGGTGTGGCGTGGAGCCTGCCCCCTGGTCCATCTGTGTCCCCCCCCCAACCACCACCACCACCGCTGCCCCTTCCACCACCCCCACAGACCACTTACCATCTACCTCGGTCACCACCCCTGGGACTCAGCTGCTTGCCTGGCCTGCCATGCCCTTTTGCCACCATTTGGGCCTCCAGCAGCAGCCAGCCAAACCTTTTTGCCCTTGCACAAGTGCTCGTGGGTGCACGCCCCCCCACCTCGCTTCTTCCCCTCCGCGACAGGCCCTCTAGCCTTTCCCCTTGTTGCCTGCCCCATTGCCCCTTGTAGCCTTTTGCCCACCCCCCGCAGCTTTAGTTTGTTTGCCTGCCCCGCCCGTCTCCCTTTGCAGCCTTGTTTGTCCTGCCTCAGCCCTGCAACTAGCCCCTTGATCCCTCTGCCCCACTCCCAGCCTTGTTGTGCCCCTTCCCTACAGCCCCTTTGCCCTGATCCGTCCCTCCCTTCGTGCGCCCGTGCCCCTTTTGTGCATTTGTGCCCCCCATTTGAGTTTCCCCTCTTGCACTGCACCCCCCAATTGCTTTTGTATCCCTCCCCTCCCCTAGTGCAGCTAGAGGAGCCGGCTTTTCCTTCCGTGTCGGTGACTGCCCCCCCAAGTCCTTCATAGTCCCCCTATCCGCCTCCCTCCCATTTCGACACCCTCCTCCCCTGCCCACAGCCTAGCAGGGGGGAGTGGTTGACCGGCTTCCCCTCCCCTCCCTTTCTCCGGTGTTTCCCCTCCCTCCCTACTCATCATGGCGGGGGATGCAGCGGGTGGGACCCCTGGGGTGACCCCTGGCCCCCTCCCCCGCCTGCTCCTTCGACAACCACCCTAGTCTCTACCGCTACCGTCGCTGCTGGGCAACTTGCCACTGCTATCGCTGAGGCGCCGGCAGCAGCGGACGACGTGGTGTCCTCTGCTGCCGCCACGTCCCTCACCCCCTCTGCTTCTGGGGGAGCCCCCCCAGCTGGCGGGAAGGGCCAGGGCAAGAAGAAAGGAAAGGGCCCCACCAGGAAAACTAAGCCCTCCATGGCAGTGGCTGCCACCTCTGCCGCGGCCCCGCCACCGGCCGCGGCGCCCCTCCCCGCTGTTCCCTCCACCAGCTCTGCGGGTGCCCCTCCCCCGGCCCCCAGGGCATACGCCCAAGTGGCAGCGGCCCCCCCGCCTGCCGCTACATCATCTCCCCAGGCCGCCGCCTTCGCTACCGTCTAGAGCGGCCGGGGCCCCTTCCCCACCTTGACCAGGAAGCATGGTGTCCGTTGCCTCATGGTGCCCGCCTCGCCCCACGTGGAGACCTACGTGCAGGCATTGGCGAGGGTGGTGGGGCCCACGTTTGTCGTGGCAGCCTCCAAAATGTATGGCAAGGTGGTCTTTTTCCTTGCCTTGGAGGCCGCCGCCCAGGAGGCTGTGGAGATGGGCCTGGCAGTGGGGGGCGTGTTCGTCCCCCTGGAGCCACTGGAAGACCTGGGGGTCCATGTTGTCCTGATCTCTGTCCCCTCCTTCCTCCCCAATGCTGCCCTGTTGCCTGCCCTCACTACCCTAGGGAAGCCCATTTCCGTAGAGAGCCCTCTCCCCTTGGGCTGCAAGGACCCCACCCTCCGTCATGTCCTCTCGTTCCGCTGGCAGGTGCAGCTTCAACTGTGGCCAGCGGCGCATGGCGGAGAGGCGCTCGAGGGGTCTTTCTTGGTCCCCTATCAGGGGGCCCATTACCAGGTGCACTATTCGACGGGGGAGGCCCTGTGCTACCTCTGCCGGGCGACAGGGCATGTCCGGAGGGATTGCCCCTTGGCCCGGCTCAGGGGGCGCCCAGGACCCCCGTGCCCTGGCAGGGTGCCGGCCCCGTCATCGCCGGCACCCCTGGCCGCCCGGTGACAAGGGTTGCCCCTCCTCCTCCTCCTCAATCCATCACTGCTCCCGCTCGGGCTGCAGGGGTACCTCCCTCGGCATGCCCAGGCAAGCGGGAGAGCCCCGCCTCTGCTGCCTGCACTCTGGGGGGCGTGTGGAGTAGGGTGCGGCAGGGGTACCGCCAGGCGTGGGAGAGGGCCCTCCTGGGGGATTTCTTCCCTTTCCCCAGCTGTCCCACCAGTGCCCCTCCAGGTCCACGACCCACCAACCCGACCCCTGTCAACCAGGCCGCGAGTGACGCCATGGAGGGCTGGACCTGAGTCCGGGGTAGGCTGGGCAAGTGGAAGGCTCGAGCTCTGCTCCTACCACCTGATGCAGGAGAGCCCTGTAAGACCAGAAAGGGGGCCGCAGATGCCGAGCCTTCCGCCATGCCCTCGGGGTCAGTCTGTCTGCCTGTGCCTGCCAGGGAAGCCGTGGCGGCATCAGAGGGTATCACTGTCCCTCTGCCGCACTCCCTTCTTCTAGGAGCCTTGGACGCGGTCCCCCTGCTCCCTTGCCACCTGCGCCCCCTGCCACACTCGAGGCGCTCGTTGCCTCAGGCGTTAGTGAGGAGGACCCCGGGGCGGTGGGAGGCGAGCACCCCTCCATCTTTGAGGAGATCGAGGCCCTGGGTCTGACCCCAGTTACTCAGGTGTAGGACGACCCTTCGCCAGCGTACCTCGACCTAGCCGTCCTCACCCCAGCTCCCCTTTCCCCGTGCTTCCTCCTCCTGACTGCTGTATCCGCTCCCGCCTCCAAGGGTCCCCTGGACTCCCTGCCCTGCCTGGCCATGGATGGCACCCCGCTGACGGCCGCCGAGCCCGTTGAGGCGACAGCCGGTGCCTCGCGGCCAGGAGACAGGCTCACAGGGGTATCCCTCGCTGGTGTGGGGCACCCGAGTTCCTTCCCGGGGGGGGGGCCCCACCGACGGTGTTACATCTCCGGATGCCGTGGCTAGCGCACCTCCCATCGAGCCTGCGCCTGGCATCACTGGAGACCCCCTCCCTGCCCCTCCAACATCCACGTCTGGCCGTGAGGAGCCGCCTCCTGCCGGTTCAGCTCCTGCGGCCCAGGATCCCGTCTCTGTCCCTATCCCTGACCTCGTCCTTGTCCTTGTCCTTGACCCCGTCCCTGTCCCCTCCACCTCCCATGACGTTATTGCCGCCCCTGGGGCTGTCCCCTTCCCTTTCCCGGAGGGTGACCTCCAGGGGGTGCCCTTTACATTTCACAGTCCCGACCCCCTAGGGGCTGCACTCTTCCCTCCACCGCCCCCCGTTGAGCTGGGCTCTGAGGCGGACTGTGTGGCTGCAGCCCATCGGGTGCCACATCGGGGGTCTGCCCCCTACCTTCCCGTCTCCGTAGGCCATGGGGCCGTGCCAGAGGCCCCACTGGTGGGTCACCAGTGGCCAGTGACCCCACCCCCCATGCGCTGCGAGAGGAGCTGCGGAACTTCCTGGACGATGTCAGGGGCTCCCGCAACCAGGTACGGCTTGCTCTCCAGTGCTGGGGGGATTTCCACCAAATCGTCCGGGCCGCGAGGGCCCTCATGGGGGAGGGAAAAAGGACTGGGAAGCAGGGCGCCGCATCTTACTAGCGGGTCCGCAAATTCCGTCACGACTTGCTCACTTTCGGGGTGGGTCACGGCTTGCTGCGTGGCCCAATAGGGGCCGTGGGCGTCCCTGCCGGCGAGGATCCCCCCCAGCCCTCCTCATGGCACTCGTCACCTTTGCCACCTTGAACACCCGGAGCTGTAGGGTGGGTTTCCGCAGGAGCCAGGTGTTCGCCTTCCTTTGGGGGGGTGCTCTGTGGTTTTCCTGCAGGACACCCACACGGATCCGGCCGCCGAAGCCAGCTGGCGGCTGGAGTGGGGGGACGGGGTCTACTTCAGCCATCTCATGATCCGTAGTGCTGGAGTGGCTACCCTACGGCCGGAGGTGCTGGGGGTCGCCGAGGCTGCGCCAGGTCGCCTGCTGCACCTCCGGGTCCGCATGGAGGGGCTCGTGGTCAACCTCATGAACGTCTATGCCCCGACATTGGCCCCAGAGCGACTGCCGTTCTATCAGCGGGCATCCGCCTTCCTCGGCTCCTTGGATCCTCGTGAGTGCCTGGTCCTGGACGGGGACTTCAACATCATTCTAGAGGAGCAGGACCACTCGGGGACCGAGCAGAGCCCGGCCACTGCGGACATGCTCCAGGAGATCGTCAACCATCACTCCCTGGTGGACGTCTGGCGCGACCACCACCCGGACGATTTCTCCACGTTCACCTATGTCCGGGTGGGAGCCCATCGGTCGTGCCACTCCCGGATGGACCGCATCTACATGTCTCGCTTCCACCTTTCACGGGCCCAATCCTCCAGCGTCCGGCCAGCCCTTTTTTCTGACCACCACCTCGTTACTGTGACGGCCTCTCTCAGTGCGGAGAGGCCAGGGCCGGCCTATTGGCATTTCAACAACAGCTTGCCGGAGGATGCGGGCTTTGTGGCGTCCTTCCGGGAGTTCTGGCTGGCCTGGCGAGGGCAGAGGCGCGCCTTTCCCTCGGCGCGGCGGTGGTTGGATGTGGGGAAGGTGTGCGCCCGGCTCTTCTGCCGTGACTACACCCGGGGCGTCAGCCGATGGAGGGATGCGGCGATAGGGCAGTTGGAACGGGAGGTCTTAGAGCTGGAGAGGTGCCTGGCCGCCAGCCCCGAGGATCCATCCCTTTGCAGGTCGTCGAGGACCATCGGGCTCGGGGCGCTTTATTCGCTCCAGCATTCGCCTCCTTCGGGAGATGGATAGCGGCTCCCGCTTCTTCTACGGCCTGGAGAAAGGGAGGGGGGCCAAGAAGCACGTCACCTGCCTTCTGGCAGAGGTCGGCACTCTCCTCACGGATCCGGCGGAGATGTGTGAGAGGGCCCGGACCTTCTACGCGCACCTTTTCTCCCCGGATCTGACCGATCCTGCCGCTTGCAGAATGCTTTGGGACGGGCTCCCGATGCTCAGCGCGGGCGACCAAGACTGGCTGGTGCTGCCTCTCTCTCTGGCCGAGTTCTCGGACGCCCTCCGTCGCATGCCCACCAACAAGTCTTCGGGCATGGACAGGCTGACCATGGAGTTCTACCGCGTGTTCTGGGACGTGCTCGGCCCAGACCTGGCAAGCGTCTGGGCCGAGTCCTTGCAGGGACGGGTCCTCCCTCTCTCATGCAGGCGAGCCATGCTCGCCTTATTGCCGAAGAAGGGGGACCTCCGCAATTTACGGAATTGGTGTCCCATCTCACTCCTCAGCACGGACTACAAAATCGTAGCCAAGGCCATCTCGCTGCGGCTGGGGGCCGTGCTGGAGGACGTGATCCACCCAGACCAGACCTACACCGTCCCAGGCCGTAGCATCTTTGATAACCTCTATCTGGTCTGGGATCTCTTGGAGCTTGGGTGCAGGGATGGTCTGTCGTTCGCCCTCCTGTCCCTGGATCAGGAGAAGGTGTTCGACAGGGTGGACGATGGGTATCTCCTGGGCACTCTGCGAGCGTTCGGCTTCGGGTCCCAGTTTGTGGCTTTTCTCCAGGTGCTGTACGCTTCCGCAGAGTGTCTGGTCAGGCTCAACTGGACCTGACCGAGCCGGTCAGCTTCGGGCGGGGAGTGCAGCAGGGATGCCCCCCATGGGCCAGCTGTACGCTCTGGCCATCGAGCCCTTCCTCTGTCTACTCCGCAGGAGGTTGAGGGGGTTGGTGCTTCGGGAGCCGCAGCTGTGGCTGGTCCTGTCAGCATATGCTGACGATGTGATCCTCGTGGTCCAGGACCCGGGCGACTTGGCACGAGTGGAGGCCTGACAGATGGTGTACTCGGCGGCCTCCTCCGCCCGGGTCAACTGGGTCAAGAGCTCTGGCCTGGTGGCCGGGGACGGGTGGCGGGCGAGCTCCCTCCCCCCCCACGCTTCAGGCCATCCGGTGGAGCGCGGATCCGCTGCTCTATCTCGGCGTTTACCTTTCTGCCACGCATCCGTCTCCTCTGGAGAACTGGCAAGGTTTGCAGGGCAGGGTGGCGGAGTGGCTCCTGAAATGGACAGGATTCCTCAGGTGCCTTTCCCTTCGAGGGAGGGCACTGGTGCTCAATCAACTGGTCCTGTTCATGCTCTGGTACCAGCTCAACACCCTGGTCCCAGCCCTGGGCTTCCTGGCCGACCTCCGGAGGGTGGTTCTGGAGTTCTTTTGGCGAGCACTGCACTGGGTCCCTGCAGGGGTCCTCCACCTACCCCTGGAGGAGGGAGGACAGGACCTGAAGTGCCTGCGCACTCAGGTCCATGTCTTCCACCTCCAGGCTCTGCAGAGGCTTCTTTATGGTGCGGGTAATCCGGCATGGAAAGTCCTGGCGCACGCCTTCTTGCGCTGTTTCCGAAGGCTCCGATACGACCGGCAGCTCCTTTACCTCGAACCGAGGGGTCTTCTGCGAGACCTCACTGGGCTGCCGGTCTTCTACCAGGACCTCTTCCGGACCTGGAAGCTGTTCTCTGCAATCAGGTCCGTGGCGGCCACTGAGGGGGCAGATCTCCTTGCGGAGCCCCTGCTACACAATCCCCAGCTCCGTGTGCAGGTGGCGGAGTCCCTTACGGTGCGCCAGAGGTTGGTCCTGGCAGAAGCTACCAGGGTCGGACCTCCTTGACTACGACCGGGGAGACCGGCTGGACCCCCTGACACTCGCTCAGCGCATGGGGCTCTCCAGGCCGTGTACTCCTCAGCGTGTACTCCAGGAGGTGGAGGCCGCTTTGTCTCCCGCTGGTCGGGCCTACCTCGACCGGGTCCTGCGGGAGGTCACGCCCCGCCCACCCCCCACTCCATGCCCTCTGGACCTTTTCATCAGGCCTCTGCCCCGTGGGCCCAACCGGCCCCCCTGCCCCTTCTCCGCAAGCCGGCTGCATGACCTGCAGCCGGTCCATTTCCAAACTGTGCCAAGGAAACAACTCTACACGCTCGTGCTCCACAACCTTCACTTCCTCACCCTCGTGTCCCACCCCGATACGAAGTGGCGGGACCTCCTGCCACCTCTGGAGGGTGAGGAGCCCCGGTGGGCCAGCCTCTATTCTACCCTGGTTCTGAGGCCCGCCGGGGATATCAGTTGGCGGCTCCTTCATGGGGCCGTGAGTACAGGTGTGTACTTGGCGTGGTTTACCCCTGTCCTGGACACCTGCGCCTTCTGCGGCGTGAGGGAGACCCTAGCGCATGTCTACTTGGAATGCGCCAGGTTGCAGCCCGTATACCGGCTCTTCATCCACATTCTTTTACGTTTCTGGTTGCACTTTTCCCCTCACCTCCTTCTCTACTCACTCCCTATCAGTGGCCCCATGAAGTCCCGGGACCTCCTCCTCTCCCTGGCTAAAAAGGCCATCTACACGACCAGGGAGAGGAGGTTGGCTGATGGGGACTCCGGTGACTGTGGGGCTTGTTTCCGATCCATGGTCTGTTCACATATCTGGGCGGCGTCCACTGGCTCCCTTGATGCCTTCGAGGAGCAGTGGGCTCTGTCCAGGGTTCTCTGCTCGGTGTCCCCGTCAGGTTCCCTTCTTCTGACCCCTTGACCACACTCCTGTTCCTGTTCTTTTATTAGTTGTCCCCCGTAATCAGTGGGTTCTGTGGTCCTGTGGGTCCTCCCCTTAGGCTGGGGGGGGATCCTTTAGCAGTAGGCGGGCTTCACCCGCTCACTTCCCAGATACCCAGGGATCTTCAGGATGGTGCCTGTGATACAGGTGTGAGACCTCACTGTGAAGAGAAAGGGCAGGACAGTGATGACCGTGGTGCTAGCTAGGATTGCGACCACATCTGGGGGTGCGTTGATGCAGGCCAGCTTTACCACTGGAGGGAAGTCACAGAAGAAATGGTCAATTTCATGAGGCCTAGAGAATGGCTGGATGAATATCCAAGCCATGTTTCCCAGTGGGATGAGGAGGCCCTGATTTTTAAAAGTATTGAGGCATTGATGTGCTGAGAATTGCAACGCCTAACTGATTTAGGTCTCTAGGTCTCATTTTCAAAAGAAATTTAGGCACTAAGGAGACAAAATCTCATTTACCGTCAGAGCGATTTAGGCTCCTAAGTGCCTTACTCCCTTTTGAAAGAAAGACTTGAGCCTAAATCAGTTAGGCTGACCATAGCATTGTCTAATATCTTTAACAAACTTAGGGAAAGATTTTCAAAGGTATTTATTTAGGTACTTAAAATGCTGATAGATGCCTACTGGGATTTACAAATGTAGGTAGGTCAATGGGAGTTAGGTGCCTAAACTACTTAAGCATTTCTGAAAGTCCCACTAGGCACCTATCTGCATACTGAGGCACCTAAACACCTTTTCAAATCTGGCCGTTGTGCCTCATTGCTCCATCTTTAAAACTGAAATTATAGCATTTTCCTACTGCACAAAGGCAATGTGTGGTTAAATCCATTAAAGATTGTGAGGTGCTCAGCTGCCATGGTAACGGAGCCAGATAGGGGCCTAACATAGATATATAACCCTTAATGTGTTTCACTGTCGACATAAAATAATTGAGCTGGAGACATTTACAGTCAATCAAATTCCTTTAACCAATGAAACCTTCTTCTCTGCACCATTCTCCAGAAGGCGCCCTTCACTTCCTTGTTCCTCAGGCAGTAGATGATGGAGTTTAGCATAGGCATGAAGATCACGTAGGGCAGAGAGAAGCTTGTCTGTGTCTGGTGAGTAGAAGGAATTTGGCTTCAGATACATAATGGCACCAGAGCCATAGAACAGCATCACCACCATGAGGTGCGAGAAGCAGATGGAGAAGGACTTCCTCCTGCCTTCCTCCGAGTGCATCCTCAAAATGGTGGAGATGATGCAGACACAGGACATGAGGATCAGCAAGAAGGGAAAGGTGACAAAGAACAGAACACTTCCTTCTCCTATTTTGGCTTGAAGCCCAGAAAATGGTTCCAAAGCAGACAATGTGTAGGGATGTCGAGATATTGGAATTTTAGTTTGGATCTTAGTCAACCTACCAAAGGCCAGGACTACTTAGGAAGCCAGAACAATCAGTTTCTTGCAGTATTGGGACCTCTGTATGTAGCTGTAGAATTAATGTTCTCCTTGCTAGGAAGCAGACTGTTACCTTTTCTTTCTTTGACCATGTGCTCCTCCTGATGTATAAAAAATTGTTTCTAGAGAATAGTTTGGGGAAGGGGAACTATGGGAGATACTTACTTTTTCTGAGATTCTGCTACTGCTTGTACTTTGTTTGGATAGAAGGTAAACACCTAATGTACAGACATATAAACCTGGACTGGATGAAATTTTCTGTGATAGATCTTGTGTAACCTTAACTCTGACACCTTGTGTGATAGAATGTGATCCCTTATGTGATAAGGAATATATAGCCTTAATTTTGACTTCTTAAGCAAGGCACGATGTGCAACTTTAACTCTGCACTCAGTGATAAGAAGAGAAGAGACAGAGATCGGGGTAATGGATCTAAAACTGAATATTAAGTGTGGCTGCTGGACTCGGATAAAGCCTGTGGTTCTCTAAAGCTTTCTAGGTCCCAGACTGTCTCTCAAAACCTATGCAGCCAAATATCACCCGACAGGATGTCCTTGAATCTTGGGATGGAGTAAGTATTGATGAAATAGAGAGACATCTGATGATGTGCACAATGCTGCATCTCCAGAATTAATGAATTCACTCTTTTTGTCTCTCCAACTTAATTTTCAATGTGGTTACATCACTATCCAGCTTTCAGATCTACAGCTGTGGTGTCACACCAGATTTATCCTGCTTTCACTTACTGATTTTAGTGGCCATACTCTAGAATTATACAAATCTCTATGACCTCAGAAGATGGACCAGAAAGGAAGTGTGATGCAATTGTTATGGTGTTAGTCTGGGACTCAGGAGACATGCATTCAACAACCTGTTCTGCCACTTGTGTGACCATGGGGAAATAACACACGCCCAGGTTTTGAAAGGTATTTAGATATTTATATCAGTGAGTGTTAGGACTTTTGAAAATCCCACTGAGATCCTAAATACCTTTAAATATCTTGACCCTTGAGTAAAAATTTTAAAAGGACACCAGTCCCTGATTTTTTAACGTATTTAGATGTTACTGTGCTCACAATTGCCATGCCTAAATGATTTAGGAGCTTAAGTCTCATTTTCAAAAGGGATTTAGGCACTTCAGATATAAAATTTCATTTACAGCCAGAGGGATTTAGTCATCTAAGTGCCTTACTCCCTTTTGAAAATGAGACCTAGGGTCCTAAATCATTTAGGCATTGCAATTGTCAGCACAGCAATGCCTAAATACCTTCTTCTAATACTTTTAACAATCTTAGGGACAGATTTTCAAAGTTATTTATTTAGGGACCTAAAGATGAAGATAGATGCCTACTGAGATTTACAAATGTAACTAGGTGAATGAGAGTTAGGTGTCTAAACTGCTTAAGCATTTCTGAAAGTCCCATTAGGCACCTATCAGCATATTGAGGCACCTAAACACCTTTTCAAATCTGGCCTTTGTGATTCATTACTCTGTCTTTAAATCTGAAATTATAGCATTTTCCTACTGCACAGAGGCAGTGTGAGGTTAAATCCATTAAAGATTGTGAGGTGCTCAGCTACCATGGTAATGGGTCCAGATAAGGGCCTAACATAGATATATAACCCTTAATGTATTTCAGTGTTGACATAAAAAGAATTGAGATGGAAACATTTACAGTCAATCAAATTCCTTTATTCAACAGAATCTTCTTCTGCCCACCATTCTCCAGAAGGCACTCTTCACCTCTTTGTTCCTCAGGCTGTAGATGATGGGGTTTAGCATGGGTGTGATGACCGTGTAGAACAGAGAGAGAAACTTGTCTGTGTCTGGTGAGTAAAAGGAATTGGGCTTCAGATGCATAAAAAAGCAGAGCCAAAGAACAATGTAACCACCATGAGGTATGAGGAGCAGGTGGAGAAGGACTTCCTCCTGCCCGCCCCGGAGGGGAGCCTCAGGATGGTGGAGATGATGCAGACATAGGACATGAGAATCAGCATGAAGGGGAAGGTGACAAAGAACAGCGCCACCATGAAGACAGCCATTTCATTGCGGGAGGTGTCCCCACAGGCCAGCTTCAGCAGTGGAGGGATGTCACAGAAGAAATGATTAATCTCGTGGGATCTGCAGAAGGGTAGAATGAATACCATGCTGGTGTGACCGAAGGACATGAGGAGACCACTGAGCCAGGATCCAGCAGCCAGTCCAGTGGACACCTTCCTGTTCATAACCACGAGGTAATGCAGAGGCTTGCATATTGCAACATAGCGATCGTAGGCCATGGACACCAAGAGAAAACACTCTGACCACCCAGGAAAAAGGTGAAATAGGTTTGCATAGCACAGCCAATGAAAGAGATGGTTTTATCCCCAGAGAGCAGATTCCTAAGCATCTTGGGGACATTGACTGATGTGTAGCACATCTCCAGGAAGGACAGGTTCCTGAGGAAGAAGTACATGGGGGTATGAAGGACTGGGTCAGCCAATGTGAGGACAATGATTAGAAGGTTTCCAGCCAAGGTGACTATGTAGGTGACCAGAAACACTGAAAAAAATAAATGCTGCAGGCTGGGAATGTCAGAAAAGCCCAGGAGAATGAATCTAGTGATTGTCGTGATGTTTGTTCCCACTGTTTCTCGGCTAGTTTTCATCCTGAAAAAGAAAAGAAAACAATAGGCTGTCACAGAATACTTTCCCCCACTCCGCCATCCTCCACTGTCATACAATTTCTCCAGATAATCTGAGTCTTCCTGTGAGTTTTAGGAAGCTAAGAATTTTGTCTTTTTACAATTTGCTGCAGCCTGTGTTATACCAATGGAATAAAAGCCAGCAGGATCTTATTAAAGGGGAGAAGGCAAAATGCCGTATTTATTGTGAATACAAAAAGAATCTGAATAAGCAATCAGTTATAGCTATAGCATTTCATTCTCTCACACATTCATTCATTCACACAAAGTTCTGCAAGGTAGTTATAGTTACCAGCCTTGAGCTTGCTCCTGGCACATCACTGGCCAGGTAGCCTGAACATGAGCCTGAACATGAGAATAACTCAAGTCTTATCAGGTGCGCACCCGATGCTCTTGGAGGATGGTGGCAGAATCTGACTCAAAGTTCTCAGTCTCTAGGTTCTGTTTTTATAGGAATTTATCCCTGTACCAGTCTATGGAATCCTCTTCATCATGCTGCTTTTACGTTTGAAGTGATAATCAATCACTGTTATTCTTGAAGTGATGTTTAATCAGCAGATGGCCCATCCATGACAGCTTAGTGTTAGCTTTTTCTTCAGTTCTTTGCCTCCACCCCTTCTGTCCTTGGTGTGCTTGGGTGCTTGAGGGTGGATTGCAGATTTCGGTTTGCCCTTGGGGTCACCCAGTCATTTCACTCCATGCATTCTTCAGCCAATTGATGTTGGAGTTGTAATTCTCAGGCTGGCCCCTTAACCTTTAATTTTTCATTTCTTATTCATTCATACGTAGAGTCACACTCCAGCGTATATCCTGTCAACATCTGCATTTTAATCTTTTAACATAACCTTTCTAAAATCAGTGGGACATGGCAGACTTCAATAAGTCTATTTATCCCGCTTGTTATATTTAAAAGGAAACAAATAAGATAATCATGCAGGAGTGTGTGTGTGTGTGTGTGTGTGTGTGTGTGTGTGTGTGTGTGTGTGTGTGTGTGTGTGTGTGGAGAGGGTTATACTGGAGTTCAGGAAAACAATGTTGTACCAGTCATAAAAGACAGCTTTTATCTTGTTACTTTTAGAACAAACTCTCAGTCTCTGGATGTGCTTCTACAATTAACACAGACTCAACAGATTAGCTGAGAAACATATTTCTTTTTAATGGTCAGGTCAAATTCTGGGTTCTGCTCAAGTTCTGGGGTCTGCTGTGAATTCACTCTTTCCTATATTTCTCATATCAGAAATTTACCAGTTATTAATCTAGTCCAGCACCTGTGTATCTACTTCACTAATGCTCAGAGCTGTCCTGTGCAACACTTCTTAGAACCTGAATGAATATCTCATAAAGTTTGAATTTCTGGGTACTCTGTGCTGGATCTTAGAGCAGTTCAGTGGTGGGTGTTTTATGTGGCTTTTACCTATAGACTCATAGACTCATAGACTCTAGGACTGGAAGGGACCTCGAGAGGTCATCGAGTCCAGTCCCCTGCCCTCATGGCAGGACCAAATACTGTCTAGACCATCCCTGATAGACATTTATCTAACCTACTCTTTAATATCTCCAGAGATGGAGATTCCACAACTTCCCTAGGCAATCTATTCCAGTGTTTAACTACCCTGACAGTTAGGAACTTTTTCCTAAGGTCCAACCTAAATCTCCCTTGCTGCAGTTTAAGCCCATTGCTTCTTGTTCTATCATTGGAGGCTAAGGTGAACAAGTTTTCTCCCTCCTCCTGATGACATCCTTTTTGATACCTGAAAACTGCTATCATGTCCCCTCTCAGTCATCTCTTTTCCAAACTAAACAAACCCAATTCCTTCAGCCTTCCTTCATAGGTCATGTTCTCAAGACCTTTAATCATTCTTGTTGCTCTTCTCTGGACCCTCTCCAATTTCTCCACATCTTTCTTGAAATGCGGTGCCCAGAACTGGACACAATACTCCAGTTGAGGCCTAACCAGCGCAGAGTAAAGCGGAAGAATGACTTCTCGTGTCTTGTTTACAACACACCTGTTTATGCATCCCAGAATCATGTTTGCTTTTTTTGCAACAGTATCACACTGTTCACTCATATTAAGCTTGTGGTCCACTATGACCCCTAGATCTCTTTCTGCCATACTCCTTCCTAGAGCTTGAAGATTGAAGGGCCCCAAGATTAGTGTCCCATTGTGCTAGGCACTGTACAGACACACTGGAAGAGACACTTGCAGTCGTCAAAGGCTTAAAATCTAAACATGCAAGACAGAGAACAGTGGGGCAGGGAGAGGGAAGGTGGAGAAACAGAGGCCCAGAGAGGAGAAATGACTTGTTCCAAGGTCAGCTAGCAGGTGAGTGGTTGAGTCAAGACTAGAACCATATGTTCTACCTATGAAACACGCTGCATCTACCTAGCTATCGATCAGGAAAACATTCATAGGCAGCATGGTCTAGGGGTAGGACACTGGAGTCAAGACATTTGGGGCTTGGTTCTGTTCGAAGCTCTACCACTGTATCCCTGCTATGCAACTACATAAGATGGTTTGCCGCCTCCTATATCTACAGCCAGATCTGCCTGTGAGAAGTACGTAATGTTGGCAGCAATGCCAATAGTCTCCCTTTTTCTTGAATTCAGAGTGTAAATGCAGCTGCATTCTAGCCATAGGAGCACTGAGGTCAGGACAAGGCCAACACAAGAAGCTGGGCTCTTTTTTTTTTTAATCTCGGTCTTTTATGGAAGGTGATGTCATCTGATGATATAACTGTAAATCCATAACAAAAGATACACTACCCAAGTGTGGGAAATTTCAGAGTTTGGCCCTTAACATTCAGGAAATGATGAAGTTGCACACTTCACTGCTCTCCTGTGCAATGTACCGTAATGCAGCCTGTTGGGAAAAAAAATCTCCTAATACATTTAGTAAAGTTTACCATGACTCAATTTCCACACAAATATTCCTTTATTGATCCAAAGGTCACTTGGTGTTGATTACATCCCAGATACAAATACAAGCATATGCTCATTTATACTCTATCTCCTAGCAATAATTCAGTTATAAGCATTGGCCAAATACCCAAAAGAGGATCAGGCTTGGGAGATACTTTCCCATCATGATGTGACTTCACAAGGGTAATAAAAATCTCTGTCAAAGAAACTTCTACATACCTTTTATTTTATACACTAGAATAAACAAGTGATGTCATTGCTGGATCTTGATACTTAGCTAAAGCCAGAAGAGGCAGTTAGGGCTGAACCCTGCCTTCTGACCCACTCAAGACAAGATTAATGATGGGGCCTCTCCAAGGTTTTCTTCTTATCTTATTTTGCCATATTTCTTCCCAGCAACTGGACTAAGGATTTTTTTAAACAACCTATATAGCATTAACCGAATTAACCATATTTTCTTTGTTTTGATGACCTCAACCCAACCCTTAAATAAGATACTGCTGTATTTCAAGGGTCACTACTAGTTTAACACAAACAATCCTTTTCTTTTCTCATGATCTCAGGTCTTTTTGGTCACATGCTCTTTGGGCGTATCGCTTATGCTAACATCCAAGCTCAGTTTAAAACCACAGTTGACTCAAGCCTAATGTAGGCCTGTATTCCTACACAGCCTTAACTCTGTCCACTTTAGGGATGCAGCATTTGCGTGTAATTTTGGGGTAGCAACTGCTTTGTATCCAATTGTGCTCTCTGTGAATGCATCTGTTAATGTGAAAGCATTATAACCCACCCTACGGCAGGGTGTGGCTGGGGATTCTACAGCATTCCCTAGAGTCTCCGAGTGCTGGGTGTACCATGGGTGTGAAGGCACGCCATGAAGGCAATCCAAGCACTCAGTTCTTCTGGCTCTGGCCCTTTGTGGATTGTCTGGAACATGGGCACATTTTGGTAACACGGAGGATTGCACTGCTAGGGGTACCAGAAATGAAGATGCAGTTACCCTCGACACCACGGCTGTAAATTACTACACAGACTGATAAACTGAATATGCAATCCAGGCCCTAAGGCCATTGAGTACAGAGGTATGATGGTGGGGATCTTCAGCCTTGAGCCAGGGATGCTCACTTCAGGCCACCCCTCTCCCAGAAGCATTGTGCACTTCCCTGCAGATTTCCTGGGCAAAGCCCGTTTCTTTTATGTCCAGAAAAAACTGTGTGAGGGCAGGTCCTATTGGCTTAAATCCAAAACAGGAACATTAGCACTGGCCTAAGAAGAGTCCGTCTGCTTGCCTCTGTTTCTCTACTGACTCAGTGTCATAACATTTTTCCCAGATTTGGACCTTAGCGTCCAAAATATGGGTGTTAGCATGAAAACCTGCAAGCTTAGTTACCGGCTTGGACCTGGTAAAGCTGCCACCACCCAAAAAATTAGAGTGTTTTGTGGCACTCTGGTCCCCCCAACAACCTTCCCTGGGGACCCCAAGACCCAAATTCCTTGAGTCTCACAACAAAGGGGAATAAACCATTTCTCCCCCCCCTTTCTCCCTTCCAGGTGTTCCCTCCCTGGGTTCCTGGAGAGATACACAGAAGCAAGCTCCGTGAATCTAAACAGAGGGACTCCACCCTCCCCGTTTCCAGTCCTGGAAACACAAGTACTTCCCTCTTCACCCAGAGGGTATGCAAAGTCAGGCTTAGTAAATCTAACACAAAGAGATTTTCCCCCTGACTTCTTCCTCCCACCAATTCCCTGGTGAGTTGCAGACTTAATTCCCTGGAGTCCCCACTAAAGAAAAACTCCAACAGCTCTTAAAAAGAAAGCTTTATATAAAAAGAAAGAAAAAATACATAAAAATGGTCTCTCTGTATTAAGGTGACAAATACAGGGTCAATTGCTTAAAAGAAAGATGAATAAACAGCCTTATTCAAAAAGAATACAATTTAACACATTCCAGCAACTACACACATGTAAATACAAAAAACAAACAATATAAACCTATTGTCTTATCTCTTTGTACTTACAACTGGGAAACAGACGATTAGAAAGCCAGGAGACAGAAAGATCACTCGGAGAGGGTCAGACACAAGACAAAGAACAAAGAACTCACACCCAAAACTTCCCTCCACCCAGATTTGAAAAAGTCTTGTTTCCTGATTGGCCCTCTGGTCAGGGGTTTCAGGCTGCTCCTTTCCAGGTGAAAGAGACATTAATCCTTAGCTATCTATTTATGACACTCAGTCTTGTTGTTTACACACACGGTGCAGAGCTGCTGTGTTCAAAGACTCAGAAATCCCATTAGCTCCTTTCCCTTCCGTTTGCCTTGGAAGCAGAGCCTGGAACATTAAACTCACACTTACAGCAGGTCAAAATTATTCTACTTTTTTTTTCAGACAGAGATTGGGTTTCATCTGCTTTCCTCCCAAAATTACAATTGTTTGTCAGAAACAGACGATACATCAGCAGAAAATGGATTTTTTATTCATTTTTTTGCTAAAATTTTGGATTGCCCCAAATAAAAATATTTGTCATCTGTTTATGTAACCCTCTTTCCCCGGGCACCTGGTGTTCCTGCGAATAATGGAGATCCTGGGGTGTTCCCAAAGGTGGTATTGGATAGGTAGGAAGCTTCTATCAACCCATCTGCAGCATCTCTCTACTCATAGGAATAACGACTGTTGGTGATGCCTCCTCCTGGATTTGCCTTGTATACCTGTTACGGTACCTTGGCAGCTTCCAGGTACAACTTCAGCCTAAACCATCAATAGGCCTAGCAGATAAGGGCAAATGATACTTAGTGCTCTACAGAAAGCATTAAACACCCAAGTTGGCATGAGGAACAGCTTTACTTACAAGTAATATAGCAAGATACAATGACAATGAAATAGAATAGAAGTACTCACCACAATTTCTGTGACTAGTGAATAGGTGGCATCACAACAGCTCAGCTAATGGTGGCAATTTATAAACATGAGAGAAAACTTAACCACTACTTACAAAACAGGTTTATGTAAAAACCTAAGCTTAAACTTACAGAAGAACATTAATCATCAAAGAATTCCCCATGACAGAGGGGTGGGGACGGGATGAAATCCTCACTTGTATCACCCCACACACTTTCCCTCTGGGGGAGACGGAGGCCAGAGCCCATAAGCCCTGAAGCTTAGCTGACCAAAGAGGGTTAGAGAGAAGAAGAAACGATCAACCATAGCTGAGCTGTGCAATGGGAAGGAACAGAGTGGGAAGCTCAGTAGAGAGAGTACTACCCTGCTGCTGATCCCAGTGTGACCTAAGAGGGCACTGTGCCATAGAAGGTGGTGTGGGTGACAAAACAGATGGTGTGCTGCTCTTCCAGTGGGTGCTGACCACGATACCCAGCCATGCTGCAAGGACTAGGGTGGGGGATACATAGTCAGTCAGTGCTAAACCCAGTGCCCCAGTGTAGTGCTAGGGCATGCTGTGCAGCTGGGACTGGGGTGGGGGCTCCATGGCGGACGCTCTCCTCTCTGTGCTAATGTTGATACCAATGTCCTAGGATTTGGCATGTGGATGATGAACGGCAGGATGCATCATCTTTTGACTGAAAAATAACAACACCCATGTCCTTCAGCTTATAATTTCTATGTCTTGGATTTTGAAAGGAGCCTAAGTGAGTTGGACACCTAAATCCCTCTGAAATAGGATGGTTGTTGGACACATAGAGCCCTCAGGGTCTCTTGAAAATACCACCATCAATGTCAAGGTTTCAAGTCTGGCAAAATCCCAGGTCTGTCAGCTTCTTTCTCCTTTCCCCGTCTCTCCATCTTTTCATTTGGATTCAGCCATAGAGCCATAGTATTTAAAGTCACCAGGGACCACTAGATTATCTAGTCTGACCTCCCATGTAGCACAGGCCACCAACACCACCCAGCACCCTCACACTAATCCCAACAACCAAAATGAGACCAAAGTATCACAGCCCACAGGAGACTAGACTATGATGTGCCACAGACAGGGGACAGGAGGGACCGTGGTGCTCCAATGCCCGAGGCCCACAAAATGGCAGGGAAATGATTAAGTGAACCACAGGATTCTCCTTCCCCTCCAGTCCCAGAACAACTGCTGTTCTCCATCCAGAGGCAGCTGAATTTTGGTGGGTGGGTGAAGCCAGCCCTGTGCACATGGCCCTTTGAGGCACCGCAAGATGAATTAGAGATGGACATAGCTCACCCTGGGGAGCTCCCTCTGAACTTTTGGAAAGTGAAAAATATTTTGACAAGTTACAGAGTGGAGAAAGGAAAAGAATAAATGTGTATCTGGGCTCAAAGTCACAAAAAGGGGCACAAGAGAATTCCAAATTTCCAAATATCCAAAAGTTTCAAAAAACAAACCACAACAACACCAAGAAAGGTGGAAATCATTTGTACAGGAAGATGCTGAGGCCAAGAATTGACTGAGACTAACCTCCAGACTATTTGCAGGGGGTCAACGTTCAAGTTCCTGCTCTTCCAGAGTGAGAGGAAGAACTTCAAAGGGGGTCTCTCACATCCCAGGTGATAGCTCTAACCACCAGGCTACTGGCTGTTCTGGGATAACTCTGCCTCTTTCTTACAAGAAATTCCATCCTGGCCCTGAAAAACCTTCCCAAACTTCCCAATGAAATTGTCATTGAAACTGATATGCTTCTGCAAAACATTTTGGTTTGGTGAAAAGCAATTTTTTTAAATGGAAAATGTTTTTTCTTGAATATTTTTTGATCAGCTCGATTAAGAATGGGCCTCAAATATAGGAGATCTAGTTCTTCCTCCTCCTTTCCCACTCTCTCCAACCAAGTGATTCTTAAGAGAACAATTTTCTATGTAAGGTTCTCCACAGAGCCCCTTTTATCTCCTTGCTCCTCGAACTGTAGATGATTGGGTTTTACCAATGGTCATTACCACTGTGTAGAACAGAGAAAGGAACCTGTCCCTGTCCAGGGAGTAGCTGGATATGAGTTGTAAGTACATAACTCTAGCAGAGCACTAGACTAGTACCATCTTGATGAGGTGAGAGGAACAGGTGGAGAAGGCTTAGACCTGCCCTCCACCAATGGCATCTTCTGGATGGTGCCTATGATACATGTAAAAGCAGCAAAGAGTCCTGTGGCACCTTATAGACTAACATGCATCCGACAAAGTGGGTATTCACCCATGAAAGCTCATGTTCCAATACTTCTGTTAGTCTATAAGGTGCCACATGACTCTTTGCTGCTTTTACAGATCCAGACTAACACGGCAACCCCTCTGATACTATGATACATGTGTAAGACCCCACTTTGAAGAGCAAGGCCAGGACAGTGATGAGCATGCTGCTAGCTAGGGTTGCGACCGTGTCTGGTGATGTTTTGAAGCAGGCCAGCTTTAGCAGCAGAGGGAAGTCACAGAAGAAATGTTCAATCTCATTAGGCCCACAGAATGGCAAGATGAATATCCAAGCCATGTTTCCCAGTGGGATGAGGATGCCACACAGCCAGGAGTTCAATGTCAGCCATACACATGCCCCCTTCATCATTCTGCATGTGTAGTGCAGTGGGTGGCATATTGCCAGGTAATGATTGTAGGACATGGAAGCAAACACTTGACTGTATCCAAGAAGAGGAGGAAATACATCTGTGTGGCACAGCCAGTGAAGGAGATAGATTTATCCTCTGAGAGTTGGCACTGCACAGCAACGTGCCATATACCCTTTGTGTGAGATATTCAAAAGCACCTAAGGGTACGTCTACACTGCAATAAAAAGTCTGCAACCCTGAGTCTCAATTGACTTGGGCTCATGGGCTTGGGCTGCAGGATTACAAATAGTAGCATAGATGTTCCTGCATGGTGTGGAGCACAGGCTCCGAGACTCTCCCCTTTTACCAGGTTTCAGAGCCCAGGCTCCAGCCCAAGTGGGAGCATCTGCACTGCAGTTTTATAGCCCCATGAGCCCAAGTCAGCTTACCCAGGACAGCCATGGCCATGCATGAGTTTTTATTGCAGTGCAGATGAACCCTAAGTCATCTAGGAGCAAGCGTCCCATTCATGCTCTGGTACCTGTGAGAATCCCACCCTTACATGGTGAACAGCAAAGGGCTGTCAGATTCAGGGATTGTCCCATTACTCAGACTCGGTGCTCTGGGGTCACTGAGAGGCTCAGTATGTCAGGGCAGTCTGGAAGGGTCACAGATAGTTAGTACAAATATACTGTGATGGGTTGGATCACAGAAATCCCCTTTGGGACTGCCACCAGGATTACGTAGCTATTTGGACTCTCTCCTCAGACCCTACACTACCAGCACTCCCAGCTATCTTTGAGACACCACCGACTTCCTGAGGAAACTACAATGCACTGCTGAACTTCCTGAAAACACCATCCTGGCCACCATGAATATAGAAGTGCTTTACATCAATATTCCACATGAGGATGGACTACAAACTGTCAGGAACAGTATCCCTGATGAGGCCACAGCACGCTGGTGGCTGAGTTTTGTGACTTTGTCTGCACCCACAACCATTTCAGATATGGGACAACTTATGCCTTCAAGTCAGCAGCATTGTACCCACATGGCCCTACAATATGACAACATTTTTATGGCTGACTTAGAACAACGTTTCCACAGTTCTTCCTCTAGCACCCCTCCTCTACTTGCGCTACATTGATGACATCTTCATAGGTGGACCCACAGAAAGGAGGCCTTTGAAGAATTCAACCTGGATTTCAACAATTTCCACCTCACCATCAACCTCAGCCTGGACCAATCCACACAAGAGATCCACCTCCTGGACACTACAGTGCAAATAAGTGATGGTCACATAAACATTACCCTATACCAGAAACCTACTGATAGCTATACTTAACTACATGCCTCCAGCTTTCACCCAGGACACAGCACACGATCCATTGTCTACAGCCAAGCCCTAAGATACAACCGAATTTGCTGCTATCCCTCAGACAGAGACAAACACCTACAAGATCTTTATCCAGCATTCTTAAAACTACAATACTCACCTGGGGAAGTGAGGAAACAGATTGACAGAGCTAGATAGGTACCCAGAAATCACCTACTACAGGACAGGCCCAACAGGGAAAATAACAGAACACCACTGGCCATCATGTACAGCCCCCAGTTAAAACCTCTCCAGTGCATTATCAATGATCTATAACCAGGGTTGGCTCCAGTGTTTTTGCCTCCTCAAGTGGCGGAAAAACAAACAAACAAACAAAATCTGTGATTGGCGGCACTTCGGTGGCAGCTCTACCACCGCCGCTTCATTCTTCGGTGGCAATTCAGTGGCAAGTCCTTCCTTCTGAGAGGGACCGAGGGATCTGCCACCTAATTGCCACCAAAGAGCCAGACATGCCACCACTCTCCGTTGGCCGCCCTAAGCACCTGCTTGCTGCGCTGGTGCCTGAAGCAGGCCCTGTCTACAACCTAGCCTGGAAAACGATCCCTCACTCTCACAGACCTTGGGAGACAGGCCATTCTTCGCTTGCAGACAACCCCCCAACCTGAAGCAAATATTCACGAGCAACTACACACCACACTACAGAAACACCAGCCCAGGAACCAATCCCTGTAGCAAACATCATTGCCTACTCTTTCCCCTTATCTACTCTAGCATCACCATCAGAGGACCCAAACCAACATGTGTAAGGTGAGAGGTGGCACCTTGCAATGTAGAGGGGTTGCACCTCAATACATCAGGAGTGATGTGTATCTTGTTTGTACCTGTGTATAAGAATGCATCTCTGTGGTGATGTCTTTGTGCCTAGGGAGCAGTGAAGTGTCCTGCCACTGACTGAGCTATGTCCATTATCAGAGAGCACATATGTACTAGCAGAACTGTAGACATCTGATCTCGGGAGCTAGAGACTGTGTTTCGTTTGACAATAAACCTGGCCGGGTGCCTTTGTACCTTATCAGAGTCTGTGGCCATTGAGGGTTCTCTTGGGGTCTGCTGTGTTAGCTATCTGCGCAGAGCCAGGGCAGCAAACAGAGGGAACACACGCACACAGCCAACATTGGATAGAGCACAGCACCACATTGGTGGCATATGACAACACAAATAACTGTGCAGTGCAGTCAGTTATGGGATAAACGACCTCCAGGGTAAAATTCCTCCTAACCTCCAAGTATATACCAAGAGTAACTTCCAAACAAACTGAATCATTTAACCATTGAGATTGTTAACAACTATGGTATGATTCTGCACCATTCAAATCAACAGGAGTTTTCCCACTGACTTAAGTAGGAGCAGAATCAACATCTCTGTGCCAGCCCTATCTAGCTGGATGTCTGAGGCCCTCATTTTCAAAAGTGATTAGTGGTTTTCGGTGCTTTGGTTTATGGATTATTTATTTATTGTGTCCAACTTGAGACACATTGAAGGGGCTGGATGTTCAAAAAGGGTGGAGCACCCACCCTCTTCAAATTATGTCCCTTTATGGGTCATGAAAGATGAGCATTAGAACTAATTTTCTGCAAGGTCCAGTTGCAAAGTTGAGACTGAACCTGGATACACAGTGCTCTTCTCTTGTACTGATTGCTTCAGAAGCTGGTGACATAAGGCACTTCAGGAAAAGTTGGTGGACTGTCTTCCCCAAAACTTTCAGCAACTAATTAGTTCCAAGACTTCCCTAATTCACAATGTTTTGTTTGTGTAGATGGCTCAAAGGGACACAGATTGTCTCTTTGTTATTAAAACCTTTGTTTCTTGGTAATTAAAACTTCTGGGAATAAAGTTAAGGAAAGTTCATTTAGTTTGGCACTGGTTTTGAAGCTGGGAATTAACCTCTGATAACTTATTTCTGTGACAGAAAATTAGAAGCTGCTGAAATTTCTTTTCTTTTCTTTTCCAGTGTGCCAACATTGAGATGAGTGGGCTTTTAAGCCAAGATTTTCTAAAATGGCTAATAACTTTGGATACTGGAGTGCCCAACTTGAGACACCTGATTTTTAAGGGCAGACATCTTGCACTTTCTTAAAAGCAGCCTCCTTTTAAGGCATCTCAATGTGGGCTGCCAGAAATTGGGGCATCCAGAGTCTCTAGTCAGTTTGGAAAATCTTTGCCCCTAATTTTTAATTTTTGGTGACCTCCTTTCTTGTCCAGCTAAAGAAGACTATTCCGTGAATCCAACTCTCCTGTTTCATGCCCCATATGCCAAACGCCTTCCAAGACCAATTCAAAGACAGGGTTTAGCACTGACAGGAGCTGTAGAAATACAGCAAGATTCTGATAGGTCAGCAATGGATCAGATCTTCAGCTGGTGCCAGATCTTAACCTGGTGTAGATCAGTCAAGGCCCAATGATTTCCACTGAGCTCTGCTGATTAACACTAGCTGTGGATTGAATCCACTGACTTTAATGTCAAGTTACATTAGCTGACGATCTGTCCTATTTACTTCAGTGAGGGGACAACTGATTTTCACTAGCTGGGGATCAGGCCCATTGACTTTGATGGAGCTATGCCAAGTTATCCCATCTGAAGATCTGACTCATTAACCATCGATTGTGCAATATATCCAGCGCACTTTGTGTCTTTGGTGCATTATAAAATTGTGCCAAAAGCATCTGGGTAACATGTACCTATTGATTTACCTGCCTTAAGTTGGGACCTTTTACATCACTTCCTGATTTAGGAAAAGAGCAACATTTAGATGGGGCCCCAGAAATGAATACCATAACTGTGGGAAATAGCATGTATGATGGTGACTCAGCCACTACTTACCCAAATGCCCTGGAGCAGCACTAGGGTGGGGTTGTGTTTCCGGAGCAGTGTGCATGACACAGTATGTGCTTTCCCCTCACAGTCATGTGGAGCCCAGTACCCCAGCATGGTACTGGGGGGTGCCTTGTTGCAAGGAACCCTGTGGGGTTCAATAAATGATGCTCTCCCCTTACACTCAGTGCTGACCTCATTGCCCCAGCGTGGTGCTAGGAGGAATTGTGCTCCAGGGAGCAGAATGGGATGCTCTCACCACCAAAGCCAGTGCTGAGTACAATTCAGGGAAGGGCTGTGTTTTCAGAGTGTTGTTGTCCCAAAGACATTAGCCTATCTGAATTGAATTTAGATGGTGCGGGTTTATGGTTCCCTAGGTACCCGGCAGTTTGAATTTATATAACCACCTTCACTCACTGTTTGTGATATTCTGCGAATGGAGATGAACACTTTGGATGTAACAAAGGTAAGGCACTAGGAATCAAGAGGAAAATATAAATAACAGGGGCACTTTTCCCCCTGCATATGTATAAAGAATCTTGGGAGATAGAAAGATGGGAGACAAACTTGGGATGCACAGACACAGAGACAGATTTCCATGGAAGTCAGAAGCCAAGGCCTCAACCACATTACACCTGTGGCATAAGGTAAAACATTCCAAACTTTGTTTCTATGCATGAGTTTTTGAAGAGCATTGAAGAGTGAAAGGGATTGAAATGAATAATTCTATCTGTCTCTACCTCCCTCCCTCAATCCCTCTATTTATCTATCCCCATGCAGACCCATCTATGTGTGTGTGTTTCTGTCTGATTATTCATGTGTGTATAGATACTTTTGGATATCTATGTACCAATCTATCTGCCAAAACTGAGACTGCATAAAACATGTCTGACACTAATAGAAACGTATCTTGGCTTTTAGGTCTTTCTTTCATTGCGCTAAACTGGGAAGCAGTTATGTGGCCACCATAGGATCCCATGAGAGGGTGATTGCATTGATCGTTTTCTGATCCCACCCAGAGAGAACCTAGCAAAAAGTTTTACAGTGAAGATTTATGTTCAACTGAACCTTTTAAATACTAATAATTTTTTCTGCAGTTGTGGTTAATAGAATGTAAAAATTTCAATGGGAATTTAAAATTATATTTTTTTCCCAGAAAATCTATGTTTTTGAAAATGTCAAGATTTTGTCACCTTTTTAAAGTGTCATAAATTTTTATGAGCTCTGTAACTGGCCAGAAAATCCCTAGAAACAGTTATTTAGTTTATTTGTATTCTCATTATTATTTTATTTTATTGAAATCAATTTGTCAAAAACTTGACATTCGGGCTTTTTCAACTTCCTCTATTCTGCAGGCGAAAGCTGAAATAAGAACGAACAATCAGAGCAATGTGGTGATGGAGTTTGTGCTTCTGGGCTTCTCGCTGTCACAGCCCATGGAGCTCCTGGTTTTCATGCTGCTACTGACCATCTTTGCCTTGACTCTAATGGGGAACATGGCCATCATCACCGTTGTGTATGTGGATCTCCGCCTCCACACTCCCATGTACTACTTCCTCTGCAACCTCTCCCTCTTGGAGATACTCTTTGTCCTCTCCATCACTCCAAAGATGCTAGAGAACCTGCTCTCCCAGGCCAAAGCCATTTCCTTCTGGGGCTGCATCACCCAGTGTTACTTCTACTTCTTCCTGGGCACTGCGGATTTCATCCTCATCGCCATCATGGCCTTCGACCGCTATGTGGCCATCTGCCACCCGCTCCACTACCCTGTCATCATGAGTGGGCATGTTTGTGTCTTCCTGGTCATGGGTTGTTGGTTGGTTGGGTTTCTCTCCACCCTTTGCCCACTTATTTTGCTGTGCCAGCTTCCTTTCTGTGGCCCCAATGTGATAAACCATTTCTTTTGTGACTATGCCCCACTAGTGAGGCTATCCTGCGTCGACACACACTTCCTCCTCATGATCGAGTATGTCCTTTCCTCGGTGGTTCTGCTCACATCCTTGTCTGTTACTGCAGTGTCCTACCTTTACATCATTGCCACAGTCTTGCATATCCCCTCCACCACAGGCAGGCGAAAAGCCTTTTCCACCTGCACCTCCCACATCATGGTAGCCGCTATCTACTATGGCAGTGCCATCTTCATGTATGCTAGGCCCATCCAGGGCCGCTCCCTGGACCTCCAGAAGGTAGTGGCTGTGTTCAACGTCATAGTGAGCCCTTTATTGAATCCTTTCATTTACACCTTAAGGAATGAGAAGGTCAAAGAGGCCCTTGAGGAATACTTGACTAGAAAGAATTCTGTTCTGCAACCAGAGCCTTGATACACATACTTCTTCATCTCAATAATGAATTGCTGCTTTTATCCATTGAGTGTCATTGTTATTTAGTGGGGTGGAAGCTTGACTTAGGCTCAGGATTCCTGGGTTCTATTCCTGGACCTGCTGTATGACCTTAGCAGAGTCTGTTTCCCCTCCCACCCTTTTTTCATTTAGGTTGGGATTTTCCAAACATCTAAGTAATTTAAAAGCTCAAGTCCCAACTCCTCAATCAATCCATTGCTTTTGACATCCCCACTCTTAGACTATAAGCTCTCCAGGGCAAGAATTGTCTCCTGTCACCATCTGTTTATACAGTGCCTAGCACAATGGGGTCCCAATCTCTGTTTACAGGCACTCATGTAGCATAAATAAAAAGAGTTCCTGGGAATTTCAAAGGGGTCTAAGGGAGTTAGACACTCACCTTCTATTAAATTGCAATGAGATTTGATGGTGAGGGGCCATTGATTTCAATGGGTGCTAGGAATGTAGATGCTTTTGAAAATCCCACTGCCTAAATACCTTTGAAAATATGGCCCTTGGTGCCTAATTCTCAATAATTTCAATGGAAGATAGGCAACTAGGCACTTTTCAAAATCCCACTATGTGTCCATCTGCATATTTAGGTGCCTAAATAGCATTAAAAATCTGGCCCAACTCTTAGGCTCCATTTCAAATCCCAAATACTCAGTGTCTCAGTATTAATAGTCAGAATGAGCTCTTCCTCATAGATTCATAGATTCTAAAAGGAACATTGTAATAATCTTGTCTGACTTCCTGTATAACACAGGTCATAGCACTTCCCCACAATAATTTCTAAACCAGATCTTTTAGAAAAATATTCAATCTTGATTAAAAATTGTCAGTGATGGAGAATCCACCACGACCTTTGGTAAATTGTTCCAGTGGTTAATTACTCTCCCAGTTAAGAATTTAAATCTTATTTCCAGTCTGAATTTATCTATCTTCAACTTCTAGCCATTTGATCATGTTAAACCTTCCTCCCGTAGATTGAAGAGCCCATTATTATATTTGTTTCCCATGTAGCTACTTATAGACTGTGATCAAGTCACCCCTTAACCTTCTTTTTGTTAAACTAAATAGATTGAACTCCTTGAGTCTATCACTATAAGGCTTTTTTTTCTAGTAGTTTTTAATCATTCTTGTGACTCTTCTCTGAATCCTCTCCAACTTAGCAGCATCCGTCTTGAATTCTGTGTACCAGAACTGGACACAATATTCCAACTTCAGTGGCATCAGCACCAAATACAGAGGTAAAATAGCCTCTCTTCTCCTACTCAAGAGTCTCCTGTCTGTGCATCCCAGGATCACATTAGCTCTTTTGGCCACAGCGTCACACTGGGAATTCATGTTCAGCTGATTATCCACCATTATCCATTATTCATGTGAGTAAGAGTATCCCAGATCTGCCTGATATGATTCTAACACCTTCCTCTGAGGCATGTGACACTGGTCACTGTCAGAGAGAGGATACTGAGCTGGATGGACCCTGGATCTAAGTCTTTGTAGCAATTCCTATGTGGGTATGAGGCTGCAGTATGCATTGAAGCAATGGCTGAATCTTTTAAAAATCACAAAAGCTCCCAAGGTTTTGGAACAAACCCCTTGAACGTCTGTGTCTTGTCGAGGGGCATCAATCATTGTGGCTTTGACATCTCTGAATTTAATTTTTTTTAACCTCTCTTTCAGCAAAATACTTTGCTATTTTGATCTTTTCATCCTGATTCAGGGCAAAACACAACAGTTGAAAGATCAGAATTTCCTGTGGGATGGAAATTCCATTCTCTGGCCAGCTCTAGTAAAGATATATTGGCCTGTACAATGCCCTATGTGAAAATTAGGATACATTTTCAAAGGAACCTAAGAGCATGTGTTACATAGATCCCAATGATATTCAAAGGGAGTTGGTGGTGGATTTTCAAAAAAGCCTAGCAGGTTTTAGCCATTGCTTTAACACATTCTGCAGCCTCATACCAATATTCAAATTGTGCCCACAATTCAAGAAGAATGTTGCTAAATTGGAGAGGGTTCAGAGAAGAAACATGAGAATGACTAAAAATGAGAAAAACATGCCTTATTTCAGAGGTGGGCAAACTGCGGCCCACGGACCACAACCAGCCTATGGGACCATCCTGCTTGGCCCTTGTGCTCCCAGCCAGGGAGGCTAGCCCCTGCCCTCCCTCCCATGCTGTTCCCCCTCCCCTGCAACCACGCTGCCGCTCGGGCAGCATTCTGGGCGGTGGGATTGCCCGCTCCTGCCGAGCAGCATGGCAGCATGTCTGGCTCTGGCCGGGTGGCTCAGCTGCCAGACATGCTGCTCTGAGCGGCATGGGAAGGGGACTGGGTCCAGGGGGTTGGATAAGTGGTGGGGATTCCAGGAGGCAGTCAGGGGACAGGGAGAAGGATGCAGTTGGATGAGGTGGAGGTTCTGGTGGGCAGTCAGGGGATGAGGGGTTGGATAAGTGTGGGAGTCACGGGGGGACTATCAGGGGATGGGGGTGCATATAGGGGTCAGAGCAGTCAAGGGACTGGAAGCAGGGGGGGTTGGATAGGGTGTGGGGTTCTGGGATGCTTAGGGGAGAGGTG
The DNA here is from genome assembly GCF_007399415.2 of Gopherus evgoodei. Classification (NCBI taxonomy): domain Eukaryota; kingdom Metazoa; phylum Chordata; order Testudines; family Testudinidae; genus Gopherus; species Gopherus evgoodei. The sequence continues at coordinate 12,640 of NW_022059855.1, read as the reverse complement.
TCCCAGGAGGGGGCAGTTAAGGGACAAGGAGGAGGGGGGTTGGATGGATAGGGATTTTGAGGGGGGCAGTGCAGGGTTGGGAAGTGGGAGGGGTCGCATAGGGGGCAGGCTTTTAGGGGAGGCACAGCCTTCTCTACCTGGCCCTCCATACAGTTTTGCAACCCCAATGTGGCCATTGGGCCAAAGAATTTTCCCACCCCTGCCTTTAGTGATAGACTCAAAGAGCTCTATCTATTTAACTTAAACAAGAGATACTTAAGGGGTGACTTGATTACAATCTATAAGTACCTACATGAGAACAAATTTTTAATAATGGTCTCTTCACTGTAACAGAGAAAGGTCTTTAATGATTCAATGGCTAGAAGTTGAAGCTAGACAAATTCAGACTGAAAATAAGACTTAAATTTTTAACAGCAAAAATAATTAACCATTACAACAATTTACCAAGGGTCATAGTGGATTGTCCATGACAGACAATTTTTAAATCAAAACTGGGTGTATTTCCAAAAGATCAGCTTTATGAATTATTTTGGGGAAGTTCTATGGTCTGTGTTATACAGGAGATCAGACTAGATGATCACAATGGTCCCTTCTTGCCTTGAAATCTGTGAAAAAGAACCCAAGATATTTTTGAAACTATGAATGAATCTCATAAGTCACATTTTTAAAATGTTTAGACACCTAGTGCAATTTTTGAAAAGCAACTAGGTACCTAAAGCCCATTGAAATCAATGAGAGTTGCACACTAAGTTGCTTTTGAAAATCCCATTAGGACCCTATTTAGTTTTAAAAATCTAGCCCTTCACCTTAGTTTGAAAATTGTATCTGAATTCTTGAAATCATCCCTGGTGAATGATTTCAGCAGAGCTACATCAAGGATTAATTTGGACCTTTTAAACAATCCTTTATTCAAATTAAAATTAAAAGAAAAAAGTTTCAGGTGAGAGAAAGTTAAGGAAAAGTCAAATATAAAAGGCCGACAAGGATCATCAAAAGCATAATTTGTAGGAAACTTTAGTTTACTCAATGCCCTTAATGGTGACCTACAGCCCCTTATCCCAGCTCTGCCAATATCCCCGCATACCAACCCATAATCCACTACAGTCCCAGTTCTGGGCTTTCCCCACATGTTTGCCATTGTCCTTCAATCCCAATCCATAATAGAATTAATTACATTCGCTAATCATTTTTAATCAGTTTTTGATCCTGAAAGAGAAGATGTAGAAATGTAAAGAGAAGTTTCTGAATAAAGAAAATCCAATAGTAATAACAATAACATTTCATTTTATTCTGCTCTTTGATTATTTTTCTACATTTAGTCCTCTGAAAATCTGTCTGTAACATATTCATCTGCAGGGATTGTGGGTGTTTTTACCTGCAAACACTGAATTGATCACACAGGCTCAATATCTATTAGTTCCTGGCAATGGAAGCAGAGTTTTTGTGTAAGAGAAACACTGATACTGAGTAGATCTCTCCCTCTGTTTCTATCTTGTCTCTATCTCTCTCTTTCCTAGCCTACCTATCTATCTATCTATCTATCTATCTATCTATCTATCTATCTATCTATCTATCTATCTATTACAAGAAAACCATCAAAAATATCCAACACTACCCTGCTAATATTGCAAAGTATGAGGAGTGCTATTCTCATGTCTGTAGGACATAGGAATTGCCAGCCTGGAAGAGGCCATAGTTCCGCATAGCCCAGTTTCCTGTCTCTAGCAGTGGACAGCATCAGCTGCTTCAGAAGAAAGTGAAGAAACCCTGAACTTGGAGATTATGGACTTCCATAGTTTATGCATCTCCCTTACATCCTTCAGGTAGGTGTTATTTCATACCCTGAAGCACAAGTATTTGCGGCTGAGATTCTGATAGATAGATAGATAGATAGATAGATAGATAGATAGATAGATAGATAGATAGATAGATAGATAGATAGATATCATGGTGTAATGACCATTCCTTTTATTTAGAGGGCTCTGTATAGTTACACTTGGTTATCACAAAGACCACAATGTACTAATGATTCTTCCACCTGCTCTCCTTCCCGAACTCTCCATTCCTTCTTGGTCTTAAGGATTCCTGTCTTGTGTTCAGTTGTAGGAGTCCTTTGGTGACAGAGCACACTGGCACAGGACATCTCTGTCCATGCCTTTGTCCAACACCTGCAGAGGGGGTTGAGTGTGCGAAACTCCCTACATTTCAGCACCTCTTCTAGGAGGTTGATGATTTCTCATCTCATTGGTGCTGCCTGCATGAATATACCTGTATAATTGTCACCTTCTTAAAAGTGAATCTTGGACAACTGTTAAAACCAATACCTTCTCTTACTAGGTCCTGTCCATCCTAAAAATCTCTCATCGTTTCCCAGAGTAGAATTCTCCCCTGGACATCTTTTTTTTCAAGTCTTTGCTTTCAAGTCAGCCTCCAAGTGTTCTAGTTCATTCATTCTGATATCTAGCTGAGTCTACATCAACATTTCCACAAAGGGATGTTATATGGAAGAAATGCAACAGTCTTGACTCTATAGGCATTGTGGTAACCTTCCAGATATATGCCGTATTTCCCCCTAAGCATAACTCCCTCTTTCTCATCCTCTCACTCTTATCTACAGTAGACAAGCTTCATTCATTTTCTTTCTTTGTAGAACTCTGAAACATGTGGATGAAAGAGGTGAAATATTAGCCTATTTAATTTTTTACAGTACTGAATTTAAATTCATTTTCTTCCCAGCCTAGTTGAAACAGCAGATCTGACATGCTGATGGGCAACCACAGCACCCAGGTCAATGAGTTCATCCTGTTGGGTTTTTCTGTGATCTGGGAGCTGGAGATCATCTTCTTCATGGTGCTGCTGTAGATTACTAAATCTACATAGTGACAATCACTGGGAATGTGGTCATCATCACACACACCAGGGCTGACCACCACCTCCATAGTCCCATGTACTATTTCCTCTCCAACCTCTCCTTCCTTGACATCATGGTTGCAACATCCATTGCCCCAAAGATGATGAGGGACTTCCTTTCACAGCAAAAGACCATCTCAGTCTCTGGTTGCATTGCCCAGTGCTACTTCTACTTCTTTTTCATCACCACTGAATTTATTCTCTTGACTGTCACGTCAGTGGACTGCTACGTGGCCATCTGCACCCCACTGTGCTACTCCACCATCATGAGCCCACGGATGTCTGTTCAGATGGTGGTGGTGTCTTGGGTTGGAGACTTCTTTTCTGTCCTCTCCCCCATCATCATCATCTCCCAGATGCCCTTCTGTGGCCCTCACATCATTGATCACTTCTTCTGTGACACTGAGCTATTGATCAAGCTCTCCTGTGCCGATACCAGCCTGCTAGAGCTTACGGAGTTTTCCCTTTCCTCCGTGGTACTGCTGAGCTTGCTCATGCTCACTGTGGTGTCTTACCTATACATCATTGCCACTATCCTCCGCATCCCCTCCACCACAGGTAGGAAAAAGACCTCCACCTCTGCCTCACATATCACAGTGGCCTCTATCTTCTACGGCAGTGCCATCTTCATGTATGTGGTGCCCAACGAAGGCTTCTCCTTCGACCTCAAGAAGATGGTGACTCTACAGACTGCCATTGTCACCCACTTGTTGAACCCTTTCATCTACACCCTGATGAACCAGATGGTCAAGGAGGTGCTGAGGAACATTGTGTCCTATTTTATGAGTGGCGAGAAGAGCTTCAGGAAGAATTGTAATTAGAATTGTGACAGGACATTTGTGGGAGCTGGGAGAACGGTACAGAGTTAACCCTGACTCATAGCACTGATCATAGCCAGTCTTCAACACAGTGTGAGGAAACGGGGGATTAATTGAGAATACAATTTCAGGCATAAAATTTGTGGGAGTTCAGGCTAGACTAAGGAACTGACTAACTCTAAAACCAAATCCTAACACATAACTCTAACCCTTACCTAACCCTTAATTTTTCTAAAATACCTAATCAATAACTCTTATCTTGATCCCAACTCTTTACCTTTACCTTACTCTTTACCCTAACATTAACTGCTCATTTTAGCCCTCATCCAAATCCCTTATCCTAATTAATAACCCTTACCTTGATAACTCCCCCTTAACTTTTACCCCTAACTTAACCCTTTCACCCTAACTCTTAACTCCTAACTCTAACTCTAATCTCAACCCTATATTCTCATCTAAATCCTATTCCATCCCAAAGGTTTAACTCAAACTATAACCTTAACACTAACTCTGATATTAACCATAACCCTCACCCTAACTGTGACCCTAAACCCATTTCTTGAATAGCATGAAGAATCTCAGGGTGTAAATATTGTTTCAGACAGAGCATTCACTGAACTCTGACCAAGATTATGGAACTAACCTGTCCTTTAAATCTAACTCTAACCCTCAGTGCTAGCCCTAACTCTGATCCTAACATTAATCAATAACCCATGTGAAGTCAACTGGCAACAGTGAAGAAAATAACACTTTGTCTACCTCTTGCAAGCAGATAAGGAAGAGAAAGATAATATTGTCAAACGCTTTGCGGGCAGATGAGACTTGTCATTCTCTCCATTTAACTTTCTTTCTTTCTTTCTTTCTTTCTTTCTTTCTTTCTTTCTTTCTTTCTTGATCCATTGCATTTCTCAGTGTGTATTAATTACAAGCATAGGGCCAGGTCTCAAACTAGTGTAAATTGACCTCACTCCATTAATTTAACGGCGCTCCAGTGAATTATATCTGTTAAGAATCTGGCCTTTATGCTGATTTTAAATTAAAAAAACAGCAACATGATATATAAAACATATGGTATTGCAGAACTATATTAACAGGTCAGTATCAAACCAGATGTTAGCCTATTTCACCCCTACTTTATCATCAGATTAACTGTAGTTTTCCTAATGAAACTTGCGGTGTTCACATTTCTGTAAATGATTCTGATTAAACCACAAATACTTTGTGATGACTGGAACAGATCAGGAGGGCAGTCTCTCAGCTCCTGTACATTGGAGCAGCTCTGTTCACTTCACTGGTGATCTGCCAATGTCTGCCAACTGGCCTCACATTTCCAGTTACTTAGAACTGCACATTATGCTACCAACACAATATCCATTTCTTTGTGATTCCTGGAAGGTTTTGTTCATCTCTCAGCTACTGCACAGATATGTTTGAATGGGAGAGATTGATTTGATATTGTAATAATAATATTTAGGAGCAATACTGGTTCTATATGAGCACATAAACACTTCCATCAACCTAGATTGAGGTTCCCTTCATCTAGACACTTTACAAACAGGTAGTGAGAGACACTTCCTGCCCTATAGAACTTAAGTTTAAGTAAGCAAGAGACACACGTTTGGGGAGAAGGGAGTATAATCTTGTGCTGCTCAAACTCAGTGAGATTAAAACTGGAAGTTTCAGAGGGACTTCAGTGCCCATATCCTATTGAAAATCAATGGGATTTTGGCACAGAATATATCCTATGTAACTATAGCCAACAGAGAGTGAATAGCTGCTTGGAAGTTGGGATTTCTGGGATCTGTTCCTGGAGGTCATAGGAGAGTGGGCTATATTGGATTATAGCATGGGAATAGGCAGATAGATATGGAAAGAGAGGGATGTGCTGAATATGTTGTTTTTTACAAGAGTCCTGAAGACAATTACTGATCACCTATGCTTGTTAGGATAACAACCCCACTATATAAAGATAACAAGACCACCACGAATAAATTTTTTTGATGAAAATATCCATTTTTTTAATCAAAAATTGCTTTCTGATTACATTTTTCATGGAGAATTTTATGCACTTTGCAGATTTTTGTTACTGAAAATCTTATGAAACTGGTTATTTACATTCTTGTTTACCAAAAAATGACAACATTTTTGATATTTTTTCAATCTACAACTATTCGCACAAATGGAAAATGGGCTAATTTCAAACACAGAAATAAAAACAACATTAGCATTTCTTATTTTTTTCAAAAACCAGTGTTCATTGTTCATCATCTCTAATAAACATTTCAACAATGTCAACATTTTGGGGGGGAAAAACCCATTTTTGAGTAAAGGCAGTGTATTTTATTAAATGTAATAAAGCTTACAGAATGAAATTTTAGAATCTGCAAAATGGATTTAATAAACGGTTTCCGTAAGAAATTAATTAATTGATCTTTAGAAGGATTTGAAAATATCAGATTTAATTGTTTACCACTATAGCTGGACTAAAAATGTATTTTTCCTTTTTTCAAAAAAAAATGATTTTTTTCATTGAAACTCAAATGTTGCAAAAATCCTGAAAAAAAAGTTCAAAAGATTTTTTTTTGCCCAAAACACTTTGAAAATGATCAATGAAATGATGTTTTAACCAGCCCTATTTACTGTAGTTTCACTCAACAATTCCAGAGTTTGGACCTTCATGTATTTTTCTGTATCTACTATATATGCAGAATTATTTACATACAAATGTGATGCCCAATTCCTGCATCACATACTCCATCACATTTTATATCATAACAGGGGGAAAAATCCATAAATGATCTCAGAGTTTTTAGGTGGCCTCGTCTTCCACTGTATATTGTGTAAATACATTTTCCTAATAAATATTATTGTTTAATAATTTTTTTGACAATCCCAAATGAGATCACAACCTCCACTGTGCTGAGCAATAACAAGACAAACAAATGTTTTGAGAAAACTTTATTATTATCATCCACATTTTAAAGATGGGAAACTGAGGTGCAGAGAAGTTAACCAACTTAACCCAATGTCATACTGGGCGTGTGCGGCAAAGTGTAAAATTCAACCTAGCTCTCCTTAATTCTGGTGCAGTGCCTTAGCCTCAAGACCAAGTTTGATTCATACAGTCTAAGGCCAGAATGTACCCACTTGGATCATCTCATCTGATGAGCATAACACAGGCTGCTGCTTTCTATCCTCCTTCAAATGCTGTTTGCCCATGTCGTAATTATCAGTGTAAGAAAATGTTGTTTTCAAATCAGTTCAACTACTTCAAATTTCATTTCCCCACTTGATTGAAAAGGAAAATTACATATTTCAACATTCCGATGCGATACATGGAAAGCATGAAGCCTTCTGCCTTTGTGACAGACACTTTTCTTGATATCAGTTGTCTTGGATCATTTCCTTGTCAACAGAGGGAGGTGAAAACGGTTCTACAGCATAGATATTTTTAAGATGGTTTGGATTTCAATGAGAGACTAAGGGAGATACATGCCCAAATCCCATTGGCTCTTCTGGGACTTGAGCACCCATCTCACTTAAATGCTTTTGAAAATTCTCCTCAAGAGGCTAGATTTTTATGTATACTTAGCTGCTTACAGAATGATAGAGGCACATAATAAGATTTTTCAAAAGTGCCTAGTCACCTAACTCTCAAAAATGTCAATGGGAGTTAGGCACCTGTGTGCTTTCACAAATCCCACAAGACATCTCCTTGCCCATTTAGGTGCTTAAACACCTCTAAAATTCTGTCCCTTAGCAACTCATTTGACTTTCAACACCCCTGTATTTTAGAATTACTTAGACACTTCTGAAAATTCCACCTGCAGATATGTTTGAAAAATTACTCTACCTCTGTAGTGCTTGAATCACAAGTGGTAAACTCTGTAATCAGTACATGTGCAAATCTTTTAAAGGACAATGATGATTCACTCTTCTACAGCATTTTCCATGTATATATTTCAGAGAAAAGTATTGCTATTTCATAATTTTATATATTTATATGCTAATTAATACTTATGGTTGGGATTTCCAAAGGCGCATAGGGGAGTTAGAGATGCACAAAGAAACTTCTTGTTTTCTTCACCATACCTAATTTTTAGTCTCAGAGAAAAATCACTGTGAATCACAAAGCCTGGGTTAGGCATCTAGATCCACCTGCAATGAATGGGGAGAGATGGGAACTTCAGAAGGGGATCCACAAATGCCAACATCCTAGACAGCTCATGGACTAAGCAGATGACAAACTGAGAGTGTGCCCCTCTTGCAGAGATTGGTGTCTATGTTCTGGAGGTGCTTCCCTGTGTTTGAGAGTCTCAGCTGCAAACATTCTCTCAGCACTAATCGTCTATATTGTTTTTGCAAGAAGCCAGAGGCATGGGGGAAAGAGGCCTTCCCTCATAACTTTTAGACCAGTGATTAAAGTTCTCATCTGAGATGTGGAATGCCCCTGATTCAATCCCCACCTCTGCCCAAGCAGGGACAGGGATTTGCTACCTCTCAGATGAGTGCCCTAACTCCTGGAGTATAGAATCATAAAAATGTAGGGCTGGAAGGGACATCAAGAGATCATCAAGTCCAGCCCCTTGCACTGAGGCAGGACCATGTAAACTTAGATCATCACTGACAGGTATTGGTCCAACCTGTTCCTAAAAACCTCCAGTGCTGGGAATTCCACAACCTCTCTTGGAAGCCTATTCCAGAACTTAACTACCCTTTGAGTTAGAAATATTTTTCCAAATATCTAATCTAACCGAATCCTTGCTGCAGATTAAGTCCACTGCTTCTTGTCCAACCTTCAGTGGAGTACGGGATATTCCGACAGATGGCTCCCTTGGTCTCTCCCATTGAAACTGTTCCGCTAACTTAGATTATGAAATAATCATTGGGCCAAAGAAAGAGAAAGAGCAAATGTGAGAATCATTTGGAGCCCAAAGATTAGAACACTCACCTGACAAATGGGAGATGAAGGCTTCCCCATACCAATGACTTTTTTAGTTTTTAATCCGAAGTGCAACAGCTTCAGGAGAGAAGGAAGGAGCCCTGCATCAGACTATCCCATTTCCCAGGGGTTAGGGCATTCAGCTGAGCTATAGAAGAGCCATGTCTAAATCCCTGCTCCCCCTCAGTCAAAGTGGGACTTGAATCAGGGGTCTTCCTCCTCCCAGGCAAGTAATCTAACTACTGGGCTAAAAGTCATGGGTACATCCTCCTCCTTCTGGCCTTTCTGTGCAAGATCACCTAAAGGGACCCAATCCAGTAGGCAAGCTCTGAGTACACTTGCTGGATCAGGCCCTGCAGGTGAGTTAAGTCAAGGAATGCCTATTTTTCCCTGGTTTATCAGTTCCCTGAAGACTGATTCCAGGATTTAGGTGCCTAACTTGAAGCTAGTCCCCAAATCCCATTGAAAGTTAATAAATTTTGGGTATCTCATTCCCTCAAATTGCACTAAATAGCCCAGCGCATTCAGACAATGTCAGTAGGCTTGGCAGAATTTGGGTTTTTTTTAACTTTGATGATTAATATCAAAGTTTATTTTTAAGCATTTTTTAGATGTTTAGTCATTTTAATTTTCTAAGTTGTGGAAAATTATGGGAGGGATGTCAGTCAATTATTTAGTGACAGTAGACAATGAGAGTCAAGATGCTGAAGCTTTATAAACCATTAACAAAAATTGTCAACATCGTATGTCAAAATATAGACAGTGAATAGCCTTAAATCAACAAATCATACTTGTTTCTACTACTCATTTGCTAGTCCATTTGTAACAGCCCTAATTCAAAAGTCTAAATCACTGGATTTTAACTCTAAAAATTTCTCAAGTGGCATTTTTCTCACTTTTTTTTTCTGTAAATTTTGATTATCAGCGATCAGCCGTTTACTTCTTTCCCATGTTTTTTTTTTTTGGGGGGTGACAAACATATCTTTTTTCTTTTTCACTTTTGTTGAATTTTTTTAGTTGAAGTTTTGAGGCAGATGGGTCAAAAAATGAAGAAAAAATGTTTGGGATTTTTCAGTTGTCAACAAAAATGTAAATTTCCTCTTTAACTTCCCTTTTGTCAAAATATCATTTTCCATTGAAAAAGAAAGAGCTTTCCACCACACACACACACAACATTTTCAGCCAGCTCTAGTTCTTTTCTGATGGCCACATCTTGTTTCCTATGTGAAATGACTGGGTGAGTTTTCAGCTTCATTCCCAGCAGAACAGATGCCCACACCGCACAAACCGGCACCAAGTGACCCTATGTTTGGCAGCCTCAGTAAAGGCAATGAGAATGTAATGGTCCAAGAAGACTGAGTCCCCATCACCCACTGGAAGGGCTTGAGAGGCAGTTGAGCTGGTGCCTTTCAGCAGTAGCTTAAAATATACGTTATAAATAGATCCACAGTAGCAGAGGAAATGTGGTTTATGTGAATAATTCTCCACTCACAACTTATCTTCTGTTAAGACCTAACAGTTAACCTCTTCAGGCCAATTAAGATGCAGCGTTGAAGGGGATACATGCCTTGAATGAAGAATGGGGAGATCTAGGGTATAAAGAGCCAAGAAGTAAATATAATAACTTCTCCTTTGTCCCCTACTAGAACATGGTTTGCTGTGTTCCAACCAGTTCTATCTTCTATGTTTCCAACCTTCCTGGAGCTGTAACTCACCACTGACTCTGAGACTGATGTGAAATTGAGAGTTACCCTGTAAAATGGAACAGCCTTTTGGAAGCAGCCGTGAAATTTCCTACGTGGCAAGTGTGGCAGGTTGGATCACAGAAACCCCCTTAGGAACTGCCAAGTGCTCTGCCAAGACTACTTCTGCCCCTGCTTTGCCTCTGCCAGCCTGGGAATCCAGCACCCTGTCTTGCTGAGCCAGACACACCCGTCTGCTACAACACAGACCCAGGGTCTGATCCATGTGCCCCAAAGTTGCTGACTTAACTGAAAACAGCTTGTAGAAGTGTACTTGTCTTTAACACTCAGATGCCCAACACCCAGTGGGGTCTAAACACAAATAAATACATTTTATCCTGTAAAAAGCTTATACAGAGTAAACATAAATTGTTCACCCTCTATAACAGTGATAGAAAGGTATGCACAGCTGTTTGCCCCCCATCTGCCAGGTATTAATACATACGCTGGGTTAATAAACAAGTAAAAAGAGATTTTATTAAATACAGAAAGTGGGATTTAAGTGGTTTCAAGTAGTAACAGACAGAACAAAGTGAATTACCAAGTGAAATAAAATAAACCACGCAAATCTATGCCTAATATTACTGAATACCACTGAGTACAGATAAAATCTCACCAGTTCCAGTAAGCTTCCTTTTACAGACTAATCTTCTTCTAGTCCAGGTCCAGCAATCACTCACACCCCCTTGTAGTTACTGTCTTTTGTTCCAGTTTCTTTCAGGTATCTTTAGGGGTGGAGAGGCTCTCTCTTTAGCCAGCTGAAGACAAAATGGAGGGGTTTCCCATCCAGGGCCAGCTCCAGGCACCAGCATTCCAAGCTGGTGCTTGGGGTGGCATTCTGCAAGGGGCAGCAGTCCCTGTTGTTTTGCCCCCAAGCAGCGCGCCGAAATGCTGCCACGGACAGTGGGGGCAGTCTGTGTGCCATTAGGGCGGCAGGCGCGTTTCCGTGGTGAGGGCAATTTGGTATCTTCTATGTTTAGCTGTCCCTGGAGGCTTCAGCTAAACATAGAAGCTGCTGCTGAATTGCCACCGCTGCGGAAACTGGATGGAATGATGAGAATCAATAGGACAATGTAATACCAGGGTACAAAATATATATGAATGATGGAATAGGTTGTGCTGGTGAAAGGGAGTGGCACTATATGTGAAAGAATGCATAGAGTCAAATTGGAGACTGAAAAGTGTTTGGTTTTAAATAACCTTCTCTAGTAATAATGCCACTTTATGGTAAATATTTTCTAGTTTGGGGAAAAGATTTCTGATATTGAAAACTTTTCCCCATAAACCTGAAAAAATATACAAACATGTTATCCATCTTCAGTTTTTCATAAAACTAAAACCAAAAACATGAACAACTCACCCCTGCAAAAGAAAAAAAATAGAAATTTGAGTCCAAAATGAATTTTTTCAATACTAAAATCATTTTCAATGGCAAGCAATTTTTCTTCAAAAAGCTCTTTTGACAGGAAGATATTTTGAGCATCTCCACTCATTATGAATTATTCTCCAAGTAGTAACGATTAACCCCATTGGACAGATGACAAACGGAGGAATGGAGAGGTGAAGTGACTGAAAAAAGCCAGAGGAATAGTTGAGATCAGCTCTCAGGGCAGCTTGAACTTTAGCTTTGTAATAATGACTAATTAATTAATTATTTGATAGTTGAACCTGATAGAAGAGGCCCATTATATGAAGTAAGACCCAGTCTCCACCCCAAGGAGCTTAAAGTAGAAAAGACAGGCAAAGAGTGGAAGGCAAAAGGGAATGACTTTCTCCTATGTAACACAGCAGGTCAGAAGCAGGGATAGGAATTGATACCAGACGTCTGAAGTACAGACCTGTATACCCCTAGTCTTTGCCTCACTACCTTCCTCTAGACCTTGTTGCCTCATTGTAATTGTGATTATTTTAGTTTCTGGAAACTCTTCAGGCAAGTAGAGAGCAAGAGAAATGAACTGTTGTCACTGGGCTGTTGAGGGCACCCGATAGTGAGTCACACAAGCCCTCAGAAAATGGACATGGATAAATCACCTTCCTGCATCACCCGCGTTTTTGACACACAGCTCATCCGCAGACAGCACAGGTCTCAGTGTATTTCCAGCAGCTCATCTTCAGTGTGAGGGGGGAACAACATCTCATAGTACAGCGATAGGAGCATTAGATAGAGATTGTTTGATACAGATGTGTGTCGGGCTAGAGAGAGAGGGGTAGTCAATTGCAATCTGTAC
>NW_022059854.1:58778-60349 GCF_007399415.2 Gopherus evgoodei | reverse complement strand
TTAGAGCAGGGGGGCTGGGAGCCAGGACTCCTGGGTTTTCTCCCCGGCTCTGGGAGGGGAGTGGGGGCTGGTGGGTTAGAGCAGGGGGGGCTGAGAGCCAGGACTCCTGGGCTCTCCCCGGCTCTGGGAGGGGAGTGGGGGCTGGTGGTTAGAGCAGGGGGGGCTGGGAGCCAGGACTCCTGAGTTCTCTCCCCGGCTCTGGGAGGGGAGTAGGGGCTGGTGGGTTAGAGCAGGGGGGGCTGGGAGCCAGGACTCCTGGGTTCTCTCCCTGGCTCTGGGAGGGGAGTAGGGGCTGGTGGGTTAGAGCAGGGGGGACTGGGAGCCAGGACTCCTGGGTTCTCTCCCCGGCTCTGGGAGGGGAGTGGGGGCTGGGAGCCAGTTCTGTTCCCTCTTCCACCCAGGTGGAGGAATTCAAAGTGGGAGGATGGTGCCCCCTGCTGGGGTGGAACGGGACAGCGCATGGTTTGGTGGAAGATGCTGGGTGGGGGTGTGGGGAAAGATTGTGGGGGCACGACTGGGTGGTTATTGGGGGGGCTCTGCAGGAGAACATGGGTGGGGACCTGGGGATACAGGCTGCCGCCTGGGCGGGGGGAGGGGGACCTGGGGGAAGAATTGGGGGGGGCACAGTTGGGTTGGAGAGGGAACCTGATGGGGAGATTTGGGGGGGGGTGTCACCTAATCTGACCTCTGAGCTAATTTTAGCAACACTAAATGAATCACCGACTTTCACTTAGAATTGGGGGCCGGGGGGGAACCTACTGCTGTGAGGGAAGGGCCTGTATTCCCCTCCCTCATGCTCAGCCTCCCTCAGCCCCCTGAGCCCCTCACAGCCCCTCTTCCCTCCCCTAGTGCAGGATGTGTCCCCCCCACCACTGTCCAAGGTCCCCCTCCACCGGCTTGGGGAAAGGGGCAAGGTGTATGGGGGAGGGGTCAGAGATAGGGAGGGGGCAGTGGGGTGGGCAAAGGGAGGGGGAGGGGAATGCTGAGAAGCGGGGCGGGGGCAGGGGCAAGTGGGGACGGGGGGTGCAAGAGGGGGTGGGCGAGGGGCAGGAGCTGGCCCTGCCGGGCCTGTGTCCTCGGCTCACCCCAAGAGCATTGCGGGGCAGGAATTAGCCCTGGTTCCTGGCAGCCCCCCCAGGCCCTGTCCCCTCCTGTTACAGCCCCCCCATCGCCTCCCACCGAGCCCCTCCTGCTCTTTCACGAGGGCACTGTTGTCCCCTAAAATTAAACTGAGACATCATCACCCCGGCATGCTGGGACAGGGAAATGCGGGGTGGGGGCTGGGTTCCCAGACTCATGGGTTCTCTCCCCGGCTCTGGGAGGGGAGTGGGGGCTGGTGGGTCAGAGCAGGGGGGCTGGGAGTCAGGACTCCTGGGTTCTCTCCCGGGCTCTGGGAGGCAAGTGGGGGCTGGTGGAATAGAGCAGGGGGGGCTGGGAGCCAGGACTCCTGGGTTCTCTCCCGGGCTCTGGGAGGCAAGTGGGGGCTGGTGGGATAGAGCAGGGGGGCTGGGAGCCAGGACTCCTGGGTTCTCTCCCTGGCTCTGGGAGGGGAGTGGGGGCTGGTGGGATAG
>NW_022059854.1:31278-46278 GCF_007399415.2 Gopherus evgoodei | reverse complement strand
AGGGCATGTAGCAGAGAGAAGAGGGCACTGAGGAGGATCCCAAGGGGCAGGGTGTGGGGCAGAGCACCGAAGGGGGGTAATCCATAGGGCAGGACATGGTGCAGAGGGGAGGGCAGTGTGTAGGTACAATGGGTCATAATGTGGGGCAGAGGGGGTATTCCATCGTGCTGAATGTGGGGTGGGGGAGGATCCTGTGGGGCAGGGTGTGGGGCAGAGAGGGGGGATCCTGTGGGGTCGAGGGGGGATCCTGTGGGGGCAGGGTATGGGGCAGAGGGGGGGATCCTGTGGGGGCAGGGTGTAAGGCAGACGGGGGGGATCCTGTGGGGGCAAGGTGTGGAGCACAAGGCAGGTCTCTGGGGTGGATTCCCTGGGGCAGGATGTGGGGCAGGAACACGGGGGAACCGGTGAGTGGAGTTCCTATTTCCCTTGCGATCCTGAGTCACACACAGTGACACATGCTTCCCCCCCGCCCTCCCCCCCACTTCCCCCCGCCCTCCCCTTGCCCCTGCCCTTCCCCCCACTCTCCTCTGCCCTCCCACTCCCCCCACTCTCGCCTGCCCTTCCCCCCGCCCCCCCTGCCACTCACCCTTCCCCCTTTCTCCCCATTCATTCCTTGCCCTCCCCCCCAACCCTTCCCCCTCCCCCCTGCCTGCCCCACTCACCTCCTGCCCTTCCTCCCCACTCCTCCCCCCCACAAAACCTGTGGGGTGGGCAAGGGGGACCCCCCCCACAGTCTATTCAGGCACCTGCTGCTCCCAGCCCCAGGCATTTCCCCACTGCACCGTTATGGGGCGTGGACTGATGGAGAACCCAGAGATCCGCCCCCCCACAACATCCTATTCCCGACATGCAAACAGCCAGAGCTAGCACGGATCCCCCCCCCAATCGGACACCCCCCCATGATACCAGGCACTGCCCAGATACACAGTGACACCCCCCCCCTTTTAGCCATTATATAGGCGGGGAAACTGAGTCACGGTGGGAGGCTGGGGCGTGGGGGGAATCGGAAGTGGGGAAGGCATTGGAGGAGGGGGAGGAAATTGCTCAGTTCCGGGGGGGCGGTGAGGGGAGGGGGGTTCTGCTCAGGCAGGCGTGGGGGGGGGGGCAGCGGGGCTGACCGCCCCTCCCCCCCAGCCGGAACCTGCCCCGCCCTGGTTTTACCGCCCCTAATGTCTCTCCTTCCGTCCCCATGGCCCCAGGGTGATGTCATGAAACTTCCCCTCCCCCACACCTGAGGCATGTCCCCTCCCCGCCCCGGGCCTGACCCCTCCCCCTCCCCGCCCAGGGCATAAATACAGGTGAGCCATTTACCTGGCCAGGTAGCGGGCAGAGAGCGAGAGGATTTGTAGCTGGCTGGAGGCTGCGCGTTTTCTCCACGGACCCTCCCTTCCCCCCCCAAGTCTTTTGTTTGGGTCGCACCCCACTCCCGGATCCACGCGCGTTTTGTTTGGGTCGCACCCCACTCCCGGATCCACGCGCGTTTTGTTCGGGGGACCGCGCTCCCCGGATCCACGCGCGCTTTGCTCCGCCGCCTCCCAGCTCCAGCTTTTTTTGAGGGGGGGTTGCATCGCGCGCCCTGATCCACGCGTGTTTCCGGATCCACGCGTGTTTGTTTGTTTTTCTCTCTCTCCTGGGTGGCTCGCCATGGCCAACTCCGGGCTGCAGCTGCTGGGTTTCGTGCTGGCCCTGCTGGGCTGGGTGGCGCTGATCGCGGCCACCATCCTGCCTCAGTGGCGTATGTCGTCCTACGCGGGGGACAACATCATCACGTCCGTGGCGGTCTACCAGGGGCTGTGGATGTCCTGCGCCTGGCAGAGCACGGGGCAGATCCAGTGCAAAGCCTACGACTCCATCCTCAACCTCAGCTGTGAGTGGGGGGGGGGGGCGTGGGGGAACCCCACTGCAATGGGAGGGGGGAACTCCAGTGACTTCTGAGCCCCCCTCTTTGCCCCCTGCCCGTTCGTGGGGAGCGGTCCCCCCCTTTCCAGCGCTTTCTTCCCTTACCCCCCCTCCTTCCTAGAGTCAATATTTGCCCAATTTAGCTGATAAACCCTACGCGCCTTTATAAACACCCGCTGGTTTCTCGCCCCCGCCGCCCTGCTCCAGTTCTGGGGCTCCCGTTCTTCCCCCCCGCGGGCGCCCCCTCTGCTCCCCCGGTTCTGGGGGGGGCCCTTCCCCGCCCGCGCCCCCTCTGCTACCCCGGATCATTGACCCCCTTTCCATCCTCCCCCTGCTCTGGGGGTCCCCCTTCCCGCGCCCCCTCTGCTCCCCCGGGCTCAGGACCCCCCCTTCCCGCCCCACGCGCGCCCCCTCTGCTCCCCCGGTTCTGGGGGGGCCCTTCCCCCGCCCACGCCCCTTCTGCCCCCTTCCTTCTCCCGTCCGCGCCCCCTCTGCTCCCTCGATCAGTGACTTTCCATCCTCCCCCCTGCTCTGGGGGTCCCCCTTCCCGCGCCCGCACCCCCTCTGCTCCCTCGATCAGTGACCCCCCTTTCCATCCGCCCCCCTGCTCTGGGGGTCTCCCTTCCCGCGCCCCCTCTGCTCCCCCGGGCTCAGGACCCCCCCTTCCCGCCCCACGCGCGCCCCCTCTGCTCCCCACTCCCCCCCTCCCAGGCGCTCTCATTTCGATCCGCCTGTACAATCTCCCCCCACCCAGCTATTTCCCTGGGGGTTGGCTGTTAAATTCACCCCAATATCTCCCCTCCCGTCTAGTGAGATGTTAACACCCCTTTAAATGTGTGGTGGGGGGGAGTGGACAGAGACCACCCCCCAGTGGGATCGCAAAGCCCCTTTAAATTGGGGGAGTTGAGAGCTCTTTTTAAAGACCTCCCTTCCCCTTCCATTGGTGAGGTGTGAATTAAAGGGGAACCCCCCCTGCACCCCCAGCTCTCCTGCGTTTCTAGATCCACCCTCTCCCCAGTCCACTCTCCTCTCTTCCTTTCCTTCCACTGGTTCATTCCTGTCTTTCTTTCTCTCTTTCTTCCTCCCCCCCCAGAACCGGTTCGGTCACTCCTGGGGCCTCGCCCTGCGGCTGAGACCCAGGACAAAGGGCGACATGAATGGATTTCCCCCCACTCCCTTCCTGGGCCTCCACCCCCCCCACACACACCCACACAGGTGGACTCTGCCTGCACCTGTAAGGGGCGGAGGGGGGGGCTGCCTTCTTCCGCTGATTAAATTTCCGGAGATCAAAGTCCCACCCCACAGGGAAAACAGTCCCCTGGAGTGAGGGGTCTGGGGTCCAAGAGCTCTAGGGGGGGCCTCCATCCTCTTATGCATTCACTCCCCCCCCCACACACACACACTTCTTGCCCCTCTGGAACGAGACAAGGAAAGTGGCCCGCAGAAAATGCAGCAAAAAAGTTTTCAGATTTGCCTGAGCGCACATGCCCTGGTTATGGGGCAAGCCACACTAAGAGGAAGTGGGTCCCAGTGGTTGGAGGTTGGGAGTGTGGCAGGACTCCTGGGTTCTCTCCCCAGCTCTGGGAGGGGAGTGGGAGCTGGTGGGTTAGAGCAGGGGGCTGGGAGCCAGGACTCCTGGGTTCTCTCCCTGGTTCTGGGAGAGGAGTGGGAGCTGGTGGGTTAGAGCAGGGGGCTGGGAGCCAGGACTCCTGGGTTCTCTCCCTGGTTCTGGGAGAGGAGTGGGAGCTGGTGGGTTAGAGCAGGGAGGGCTGGGAGCCAGGACTCCTGGGTTCTCTCCCCGGCTCTGGGCAGGGAGTTTATTATAAACAGTTCTGCATAACAATCCAGGCCTCTTAATCTTATCGGGTTGTGTTATTTGGGAAAATAAACTCCCTTCATCCAGCCCACGATAGGAGACCTAATCGCAACCACAGGGGTCACAGGGCCATGGCCTGCCGGGATGGCAGCCCCGGGTGCCCTACCAGGCCTCATCTGCCCTTCATCCTCAGGTGCTGCTCGTCCTCCTCCTTGAGAAAACCTTGCTCAACATCCGAGTGCAGAATAGGACCAGAAAGTGGGAGCCCGGACTCCTGGGTTCTCCCCAGCTCTGGGAGAGGAGTAGGGGCTGGTGGGTTAGAGCAGGGGAGGCTGGGAGCCAGGACTCCTGGGTTCTCCCCAGCTCTGGGAGGGGAGTGGGGGCTGGTGGGTTAGAGCAGGGGAGGCTGGGAGCCAGGACTCCTGGGTTCTCCCCAGCTCTGGGAGGGGAGTGGGGGCTGGTGGGTTAGAGCAGGGGAGGCTGGGAGCCAGGATTCCTGGGTTCTCTCCCTGGCTCTGGAAGGGGAGTGGGGCCTGGTGGGTCAGAGCAGGGGGGGCTGGGAGCCAGGACTCCTGGGTTCTCTCCCCGGCTCTGGGAGGGGAGTGGGGGCTGGTGGGTCAGAGCAGGGGGGGCTGGGAGCCAGGACTCCTGGGTTCTCTCCCCGGCTCTGGGAGGGGAGTGGGGGCTGGCGGTTAGAGCAGAGAGGTGGGAGCCAGGACTCCTGGGTTCTCTCCCCTCCATGTGGGGAGCAGGGGCTGGGAGCCAGGACTCCTGGGTTCTCTCCTGGCTCTGGAAGGGGAGTGGGGGCTGGTGGATTAGTCTGGGGGCACAGTGAGGGGGGAGGTTATCTAATGCTGTGTGAATAGCTGAGGTTTCGGGGTTGAACAGAATTGGGGGCAGGGCTGTCTTGGGGCACAGAGGATGGCGGGGTGGGGGCTGACATGGGAGCTTAGTGGCCTTTGCCAGGGTAGTAATGCCTGGAAGGTAAACACCACACCCAGGTTATTTCAAACTGCTCCTGGACTGGAGAAACTGGATGTGTCGTTGGCAGCCTGAGGGTGGTTATTGAAACTCAGGGCACTCCCCTCCCGGAGCTGGGGACAGAACCCAGGAGTCCTGGCTCCCAGCCCCTCTGCTCTAACCATCAGCCCCCACTCCCCTCCCAGAGCCGGGGAGAGAACCCAGGAGTCCTGGCTCCCGGCCCCCCTGCTCTGACCACCAGCCCCCACTCCCCTCCCAGAGCTGGGGAGAGAACCCAGGAGTCCTGGCTCCCAGCCCCCCCTGCTCTAACTACCAGCCCCCACTCCCCTCCCAGAGCCGGGGAGAGAACCCAGGAGTCCTGGCTCCCAGCCCCCCCTGCTCTAACTGCTAGCCCCCACTCCCCTCCCAGAGAAATTTGTCTCTGTTAGTTTCACTGAAACTCCCTGGCTCTGGTGGTTCCACCTGTCTCTGGGGAGAGCACAGAGGGTGGGGCCGGCTGGGGACAGGGAATGGAGAGCAAACTAGTTGACTCACCCTGGGGCTGGGCAGGGGTGGGGGAAGGCATCAGTCGCTGGCGGGAAGCAGGTGCTGGGGTGTTTGTTTTTAAATTAATGCACCGGGCACCATGGGGGCAAAGTCTCCTGCTCGGCCTCCCCCTGCCCCCAGGTGACATGAGACATGGCAAATGGAGGATTTAGCCTTGCAGGCGCAGAACAGCTGGGGATGATCCTGCCCCCCCTTGTTTTATAACTGGGAAAACTGAGGCAGAGAGGGGCAGAACCAGGGACGGAATCCAGGAGTCCTGAGTCCCAGCCCCCTCCCTCTAACCCACCAGCTCCCACTCCCCTCCCAGAGCCGGGGAGAGAACCCAGGAGTCCTAGCTCCCAGCCCCACCTGCTTTGACCCACCAGCTCCCACTCCCCTCCCAGAGCTGGGGAGAGAACCCAGGAGTCCTGGCTCCCAGCCCCCACTCTGCTTTGATCCTAGATTTCCCTCCCCAGGGCAAATGTAAAGAAGCTGGAATGAGATGCTCTCTACCAAGGTTGTAATTAACCCAAAGCATCTATAGCTTTAGGCTACAAGGGTGACAAATGGTTTCCAAAGTACCCTAGATTTATATGGAGAGTGGGGACTGGTGGTTAGAGCAGGGCGGGCTGGCAGCCAGGACTCCTGGGTTCTCTCCCCGGCTCTGGGAGGGGAGTGGGGACTGGTGGGTTAGAGCAGGGGGGCTGGCAGCCAGGACTCCTGGGTTCTCTCCCTGGCTCTGGGAGGGGAGTGGGGGCTGGTGGGTTAGAGCAGGGGGGCTGGCAGCCAGGACTCCTGGGTTCTCTCCCTGGCTCTGGGAGGGGAGTGGGGGCTGGTGGGTTAGAGCAGGGGGGCTGGGAGCCAGGACTCCTGGGTTCTCTCCCCGGCTGTGGGAGGGCAAGGGTGGGGCTGGGAGCCTGGACTCTTAAGTGTTAAATCAATGGTCACTCTAGCCCAATGTCCTGTCTTCTGACAGTGGTTCAGAGGGATTAGCAATCAGCATCCGATCCCAGCATCTGCCACCTGGAGGTTTAGGGACCCCCAGAGCACTGGGTTGCCCCCTGGCCCTTCTGAGCTAACCCCCATTGGTGGACCGGTCCTCCAGCAACGTCTCCAATTCGTTATGGAAGCCAGTTTTACGTTTGGCCTCCGCCACATCCCCTAGCGAGGAGTTCCACAGATGGGCTGTGCGTTGCGTGAGGAAATACTTCCTTTCTTTTGTACGGAAACTGCTGCCTATTCATTTCATTTGCCGACCCCTAGTTCTCGGGTGAGGAAGAAATACCGCTTCCTCATTGCCTTTCTCCACACCCGTCACGATTTTATAGACCCGTATCAAGTCCCGGCTTTACCGTCTCTTCTCAAAGCTGAAACATCCTCACACGGAAGCCGCTCCAGACCCCGAATCATGTTCGTTTGCCATTTTCTGAACCTTTGCTGAACCCAGCAGATCTCCATTCGGAGACAGGGCGACCACAGCTGCGCATCTTCAAGATGTGGGCGTCCCATGGATTTATCTCGGGGCAACGTGATATTTTCTGTCCCTTGACAATCTGAATGGTCGACGTGAATAGACAACAGGAGTTGTCTATCCCTTGCGGGACGGTCCCCAATATTTTTCTGATGCTGCTGCATATGGGGGGTAGTTCTCTGAAACCCTCCACTCCAAGATCTCTCTCGAGTCGTAACGGCCAATTTAGATCCCAAGATTTTATAGGTACAGTTGGATTGATGTTGTCCCGGGTGCGTCACTTGGCACTGATCAGCACTGGGTTTCCTCTGCCCTGGGGTGAGATCCCATCGTCTGCCTCGGGCGAAACTAGCCCAAGGAATTTTGTCTGTGCAAATTTGCCACCTCCCGGGGCACCCTGTCGATAAGGACACCCTCGTCCCACTGCAATGCCCCGGGCACCCCACGGTGAACACTGACCATTTCTTCCTACCCTTCTAACCTGTTACTGATGCCTGGCTTCTCTCCCCATCTCTGAGAGGACAGTGGGGTCGAGTGGTTAGAGCTGGGGGTGCTGGGAGCCAGGACTCCTGGGTTCACTCTCCAGCTCTGGGAGGGGGGTGTGGGCTGGTGGGTTAGAACAGGGGGGCTGGGAGCCAGGACTCCTGGGTTCTGTCCCCGGCTCTGGGAGGGGAGTGAGGTCAGGTGGTTAGAGCAGGGGGCCTGGGAGCCAGGATTCCTGGGTTCTCTGCCCAGCTTGGGAGGGAAGTGGTGGCTGGTGGTTAGAGCAGGGTGGGGGCTGAGAGCCAGGACTCCTGGGTTCTACTCAGCTGCCTCACCCAATTTCTCTCACCCCCCGACAGCTGCTCTCCAGGCCACGCGGGCGCTCATGGTGGTCTCCATCGTGATGGGCATCATCGGCATTGGCGTTGCCTCCATGGGCATGAAATGCACCCGCTGCGGGGGGGACAACAAGGTGCAGAAGGCGCGCATCGCCATGACCGGGGGCCTCATCTTCGTGGTGGGAGGTGAGTCGAGGAAGGGGCTGGCGGGTGGGTTGCCGCTGGGTTCCTCTACGTACCTAGGCCTGGAGTGGGTGGGACTGCTGGGGCGACTGGCTGAGACCTGGGCAATTCATTTCATGCATGAAATCAGCTGGGAGACAGCACCCGCTAGAGGGGACAGGCCCCTGCCCCATTCCCCCCCACACCCCGAGCCAGCCAGTCCCCGCCCTGGGGCTGGGTGGGACCCAGTGCTCCCTAGAGGGACAGGCCCTGTGTCCCACTTCCACCTTTGCAAGAAGGCGCCGGGTGGCATTTCAAAGCCCGTGTTTCTCTCCTCCCCAGGTTTAGCGGCGCTGATCGCCTGTTCCTGGTATGGAAACCAGATTGTGCAAGATTTCTACAACGTCACGGTACCTATGAATGCCAAGTGAGTTGGGGGCTTCTCCCATGTGTGGCCCTACAGGGTGCTGTGGGGCAGGGAGGGGGATAGGGGGCTCAGCAGGGGGCGCTCTCCCCTGCCAGGCAGGGCTGGCGCTAGCGGGTGCTGTGGGGCAGGGAGCAAGGTGGGGGGCTCAGCAGGGGGCGCTCTCCCCTGGCAGTGGGCTGGCCCCAGGGCGGCACTAGGGGGCACTGTGGGGCAGGGAGTGGGGTGGGGGGCTCAGCGAAGGGTGCTCTCCCCTTGCCTCAATGGACTGTTTAACTGTGTATATATAACCAGCTACCCCGCCCCAGAGGTGGCTGCATCTGAAGGTTTCCTGATTCGAGGCAGGGCTATGGGGGAAAGGGATGGGGCTCACCAGAACAGGGCGGGGCTATGGGGGGGAAAGGGGCGGGCCCACAGCTGATCAGTCTCCCCCTCCCTCCCCAGGTATGAATTTGGATCGGCGATCTTCATCGGCTGGGCTGGGTCTGCCCTGGTGCTGCTGGGCGGGGGTCTCCTGTCCTGCTCCTGCCCTGGGAAATCAGGGTACAGCCAGCAGTACCCCAAGAGCAAAGCCACTTCCCGGACCCCCACCAGCAAGGAATATGTCTAGCGCCCTGATCGGATGCAAGCTCTCCAGCCCGTACCCCTTTCTGCCGTCAATATCCCGGCACCTGCGAAGGGGTTAACTCCTTGCATTGGGGGGTACCCCACTTAGGAATATCGGGGTGCTCCTGAACTCCACAGGGATGTTTTTAAAAGCATCCATGCCCATTGAGATTTGGTTTCAACTTTCCCATGTTTTGGGGGTATAGGGAGGATTTTTGGAGGTGCCATGTGCTTGTGGGAGGGTTAACTGAGTAAGGGGGTACCCCTAAATTCTCTTCAGTGTAGTTGATTGGGGGGAAGAGGGTGGGTTTTCATTTTATAAGTGGGGGAGGGTTTTTTAAGAGCACCCCAAAACAGGATATACCTGTATAAAGGATTTCTTATGGGGCGTGTGTATTCTGCCAGGCGTTGGAGAAATCAGCTCAGAGGTTTTTCTACCTTTTTAGCCGGGGTTAAACCCCCATATAGCTGAACTGATCTGTCTCTGAAGGGGGAGATCCCCACCCTGAAATCTTGCGATCCGCCCTTAAAATTCCCCCCCTTAAGAATCTCGCCCCATAATCGCTATGGTGGAATTGTATTTTATTTTTTATTTTTATTGCAAGGGGGAGGAGGCCCCGTGGGGGAGTTTAATTGGGGTGGTGGGGGAATGGCCCATGTCTTTTTATTTAAAAGCACTCCCGCTCGTTAGGGGGTTTTAAAGAATGATTTGTGCGCGGCTGGGATTCGTGTGGTCTTTGTCCTGTTTTGTACAGAAATTAAAAATTGTGTGTTTTGGAAACAGTGTGCGGTGCCTCCTACTGGAGAGATCTGTCTTTGGGGGTGCCCTCTAGGAATGGGGCAGGGTTCCCCAAAGGAAGAGCTCAGGGTGCGTGCACACTGCCTTCTCCAGGAAAGGTGGTGTCTGCATCTCAGCACCCAGGCGAGGGGTCCCTGGGTAACCGGCCGCCCCACCCCAGAGGTGGCTGCATCTTGGTGCCGGGCGAGGGGTCCCTGGGTAACCAGCTGACCAGCCCCAGAGGTGGGCGCATCTCAGCACTGGGCGAGGGGGTCCCTGGGTAACCGGCCCCCCTGCCCCAGAGGTGGGCGCATCTCAGCGGCGAGCGAGAGGTCTGTCACGGAGTGTGGGGGAGTCAGGCCCTGCACCCCTCTTCCTGGGGACTCGGTGACTCTCAGCCGGTAAGACAGAAGGTTTATTGGACAACAGGAACTCAGCCTACAGCAGAGCTCGTAGGCACAACCAGGACCCCTCAATCAAGTTCATTGGGGGGTTCAGGGAGCTTAGACCCCATCTTGGGGTTCCCTGCATTGCACCACCCAGCCCAAACTGAAACCACACATCCCTCCAGCAGCTTTCTTCCCCCTCCCCTCTGCCCCCATTCCCTTTGTTCGGTATCCTAGGCAGGTGTGAATTCTCCCAACCCCCCTTCTGGCTCAGGTTACAGGACAGGGAGATTCCTTCTCATCCCCCATGTAACCTCCCTGCAACATCCCCAGGTCAAATCTGCCCTGCTCCATGTCCCTATGTAAGCGGCTGCCCCACCCCAGAGGTGGCTGCATCTCAGCACCAGGCCCATTGCCCATCTTGCGCTCCCTCATCCTCTCTATTTTAGGGGGTCCCTCATTCTCTCCCGGCCTTTTCCCTGCCCCCGAGGCTGTCTTCCTCCAGTTACCATGTCCCTTCCCCATGCCAGGTGCCTGGGCTGGCTTGGCAAGTGCCAGACTGGGGGGGCTGTTTGGGTTGTTAGCCGCAACAGGGGAATTCACCATCTTATGGCCAGGGAGAAATCATGCAAGCAGCGAAGAGGCGATATAGGCTATAAATGCAGTAAAAAAACCAAGGTGTTTAATGGGGGGGCCCCCCTTTGGTCCAGAGCTGGGCCTATTCCCCATACTATTCCCATCAGCGGGACTTGGTAGGGTTCCCCCCCTGCCCCCCAGAAGCCAACGCTGAGTTTACATTGCATTCCAGGGGGAACTTCTAGGCACAGAACAAAACTGACCCTATCTCATGTTGGGGGGTCATCTCTGAGTGATGAAGTGAGGGGGAAGGGGGTAACTTTTCAGGGGAGAACCCCCCCAGCTTAAAACCGCTCCCTGGACTTTTTCTTCTGGCGCACAAGGGCCAGAGAGGCAGTGGAAGGAAGTGGTTGCTCGTGGACATGAATCCCTGTTGGCTGCAGCCCCCCCAAGAATGGGACACCCCAAAAGGAAGGGGGGACTGGTGAGGGGGGGCAGGGAGACCCTGAAAGAGAGGATCTCCGGGGAGGGAAATGGCAGAACTGGAGAAGACAATGATTTTGGGGGGGGACCCCTGTCAGCCAGGTGGTCCATGGGTCCCTGCCTTCAGGGCGATGTGCCCCCACCCCATTCACACACATCCAACCACAGTGGGAGGCCACAATGTGCCACATACTGGACAGACCCCCCTGAAAGATTGGGGTCCTTGTGGTGCAGACTAGAGACACCTCCCCCCTCACCCCCATCCCACCACATGCTGCAAAGATACATAGTTAGACAGTTCCTGCAAGGGTCTATAGGGACAAGGAGTCCTGGCTCCCAGCCCCCCCTCTAATCACTACCCCCTACTCCCTTGCCAGAGCCAGGGAGAGAACCCAGGAGTCCGCGCTCCCTGCCCCCGCTCTAATCCACCAGCCCCCACTCCCCTCCCAGAGTCGGGGAGAGAACCCAGGAGTCCTGGCTCCCAGCCCCCACCCTGTGAGTTTAGCCCATAACTCCCAAGCACTCACCCGTGTCTCCAGCTGCTCTGGGTTGCCCCCTACAGCTGCACCTGTGCCTCCTTCCTGCCTCTGATTGGTCCCGGGTTCAACCCGCCCTGAGCTGTGAATTACAGGAGCCAGGTGGGAACACACCTGGGTATAAGAGGATCCAGAGTGTTGGCCCCTCTTGTTTGCTGCAGAGAGGCAAGATGTGGGGTGGCCTCTGTCTGCTGCTGGCCTGGGTGATGTTTGCATTGTCCTGTTTCTCTGCCTGGCCTTTGCCAGGAGCAACGCCAGCTCCCACCCAGGCTCCTGCTTGCTCCCTTCCCTGGGTCCCTCTTCGGGGCCTCCTGCCACCGGGGAGTGTCCAACGCCAAGCCGCCTGGCTGGAGGCAATGGTGCAGGGGGATCGTGGCCTGCTGTGTCCCTACGACGTGGTCCTCCTCCTCGTGGTAGATCTGGCTCAATGCGGGGCCGGTCCGAAGGTAAGTTTGGCTTCCCTGAGCCCCCACCTATGGGTTCTGGAGCACGTTCTCAAGAACTTCCAGGCTCTCCTGATGGTGCACCTCCATCATCTTTTGGTCCCTCTGAATCGTGCTGTCCTTTGGCCCCTGCCCTGTTGAAGAACATAAGAATGGCCCTACTGGGTCAGATCATCTACCCAGTGTCCTGTCTTCGGACAGTGGCCAGTGCCAGGTGCCCCAGAGGGCATGAACCGAGCAAGGAATCATCAAGTGACCCATCCCCTGTCGTCCATTCCCAGCTTCTGGCAAACAGAGGCTAGGGGCACCCTCCCTGCCCAGCCTGGCTAATAGCCACTGCTGGCCCCGTCCTCCATGAATGTACCTAGTTCTTTTTCTAGTCTCGGCCTTCACAACATCCTCTGGCGAGAAGTTTCCCAGGTTGACTGTGTGTTGGGTGAAGAAATACGTCCTTTTGAGCGATGGTCTCAAGTTGCAGGGGGGGAGGTCTAGGGTGGATATTAGGAAACACTATTTCCCGAGGAGGGCGGTGAAGCCCTGGAATGGGTTCCCTAGGGAGGTGGTGGAATCTCCTCCTGAGAAGTTTTTAAGGCCCTTGTTCTGTCACCTGCCACCACTGAGAACAGCCGAGCTCCATCCTCTCTGGACCCCCCTTCAGGTAGCCGAAGGCTGCTATCAAATCCCCCCCTCGGTCTTCTCCAGGGGTTTGGAGGGTGGAACGGGATCAGGGCTGTGGCGCAGGGAGAGGCTTAGGGTGGGGCTTACTTCTGCGCACTGCCCCGTCCGCAGGCACTGGCCCTGCAGCTCCCACCGACTGTGGTTCCCAGCCAATGGGGGCTGCGGGGGGCAGCGTGGAGCCTGCTGGCTGCCCCTCTGCGTAGGAGCCAAAGGGGGCCATGCCACTGCTTCTGTGAGCCACGTGGAGCGGCCCCCGACCCTGTCCCCCGGCTGGAGCACTGGAGCGGGGCAAGCCCCAGCGGGAGCTCGAGGGACAGATTAAAACAGCTGCTCTTTAAAATCTCCAGTGATGGAGATCTTACCACATGCCTGAGCAATTTATTCCAGTGCTTAACCACCCTGGCAGGATGTTTTTCCTAATGTCCAACCTAAACCGCCCTGGCTGCAATTTAAGCCCCTTGCTTCTCGTCCTATCCTCGGACGTTAAGGAGAACATTTACCTCCCTCTTCCTTGTAACAACCTTTTATGGACTTAATACGGCTTTGAAACTTTACTATGCGGACACAAACCGCTGCTTTTAACCAAAAAATTCCTGGTTGCCTACTTCCCAGTTCCAAATGAGATGGGCGGTTGACCGGTCTGTTCGTAACTCTGTTGTTCGTAACGTCCGTGCTTTGTCTACTGGCGTGGATGGAAATCTTTTTTTTCACTGCCTTGTGTGTGTGCATGATGGAATTGATGTTTATGGTTTACTGATGAAAATCTACTGCTGATTTTTATATAAATATTTCAATTAATTTGAATATCTAAATACCGGAGATGGTCTACCAAATAGATATTCAAGATAATGGAGCCTAAACCAAATTAGTCTAAATTATTCATTGCCACTGTTTGTTTTTCCCATGAAATGTTTTGATTCTGACAAAGCAAATTATTGGATGGTTCTACTCCTGGGTTGTTGCTCTGCCTCCCACTTTGGTGTAACTGGCGGCTCCTTCTCTCCCAGACAGGTATTGGTGGCAACAGTGGGATCCCAGTGTCTGGGTGTCTTTGCTGGCGTGGCAAGGCAGGTGTCGTGCATTTTCCCGCCCCCCTCTCCAAAGCAGTGGGTCAGGAAGTTAACACCCCATAGAGACTCGTGGGGCAGGTCTTTCCATCCCTTCCCACGTGTCATCTGAGCAATCGATTCAGGCTCTATGCAGACTCAGGCAGGGTTGCTGAGTCAGTTACACTCAGGACAGCTCCTTCCACGCATGACCTAGACATGTGCCTAATGTTTTTTTTTTTTAAATGCCACCTGAGATACCTCCATGAGCTGGGGACCTTAATCCAGCCCAGGCTACGCAGCCAATCTCAGTAGTTTTTTGGACAGCTGGGGCAGGGAACAACTCTGGATTAATTCCAATGCCCAATTCCTTCCAGGGGATGCTGGATTTCTTGGTCTATACCACCACACTCTCTTACAGCCACCTACCTGCCATTAGAGCCAGCCCAGGTGCGGTCCGTATTGAGTGTTGCTGCCCCAGGTGAGTCTCTAAAGGGAATCCCCATCCTAGAACTCGTTCTCCCATAGGGGGATCCCTGCATGACGTGACAGCAGCCAATCGGTGGCAGACGGTGATGGTGGGAGGGGCCTCCAGGTCAGCTTCCCACTGGAGGACAAATCAATGAGCCTCAAAGATGTTTTAGACGCCTAACTCCCATTGATTTCAATAGACGTTTTGGTGTCTGATAAAGTTTGCGGGTGACCCCTGGCAAATGGGGGGAAGTGGTAAATATTGCACAGGATTGGACACCCCTCAGCTAGTTTTTTACTAGAGCTAAATGGACGTGTAGACATCTAGGATCCAAGAAGGCCCTTTCTCTCCCAGAGAGGTACTGGTGGCAGTAGTGGGATCCCAGCATTTTCTGATAAATTGTCTGATAGTTCGAGGGTGACCCCTTGCAAATGGGGGGAAAGCAGTAAATAATGCACAGGATGGGACACCGCTTGGCTAGCTTTTTACTATAGCTAAATGTACATGTAGAAATCTAGGATCCAAGAAGGCCCTTTCTCTCCCAGAGAGGTATTGGTGGTAGAAGTGGGATCTTGGCATTTTCTGGATGTCTGTGCTGGTGTGGCAGTGCAGGCCAAGCTTACAGCATGGGGAACCCTATCCTCAGATGCCGGGGCTCTGAAAAAAAGTTGGGCGTCATGGTGGGAGATCGGATAAATGTGAGGGTGTGGATCTGATCAAGGGAGAGGCTAGGGTTGAACGATGCTGGGGATGGAGCAACAGAGGGACCTGGAGAAGGTGCAGAGCAGTTATTTGTCCTCTGGCTTCAGCCCTGGTGCGACCGTTGCTGGGGGAAGATGGTGATAAAATTGGAGAGGGGTCAGAGAAGAGCCATGAGAAGGATTAGGACACTTGACC